>NC_051161.1:160708608-160821108 GCF_013339745.2 Dermacentor silvarum
AACATTCTGCGTGGTTTGAAGTGGGAAGTCTGCATGTGTTATTTGGATGATGTCGTGATTTTCGGACGCACGTTTTGTGAACACAACGCACGCCTCAATCTTGTGCTAGAGTGCCTAGGCAAAGCACGCTTGGTATTAAACTCCAAGTGTCGCTTTGGCGAACGCCAAACGCTGGTTCTAGGCCACCTAGTGGACAAAGAAGGCATAAGACCTGATCCAGCGAAAACGGCTGCGGTCGAAGCCTTTCCACAACCTCGCTCAGTAAAAGAGCTGCGAAGCTCCTTGGACCTTTGCTCATACTTCCGTCGGTTTATTCCCGGATTTGCTCATATTGCGCATCCACTGACGTGTCTGCTTCAGAAAGGAGTTCAATTTGACTGGACCCCAGAATGTGCGTCTGCTTTTCGTGAGCTGAAGTTCCGTTTGACGTCCCATCCCGTTCTCAAACACTTCGACCCTGCGGCTCCAGCAGAACTACGCACGGATGCTAGCGGTATTGGTGTCGGCGCTGTTCTTATTCAACGCTTCGACACCAAAGAACACGTCGTAGCGTACGCGAGTCGCTCTCTAAGCAAGCCCGAGCGCAATTACACCGTCACGGAACAGGAATATCTCGCAGTGATTTTCGCAGTACAGCGCTTTCGGTCATACTTGTACGGACGCCCTTTCACCATCATCACAGACCATCACTCTTTGTGCTGGCTCGTCAATCTGCGTGATCCATCTGGTAGGCTTGCACGTTGGACCGTCCGTCTACAAGAGTACGACTTCACTGTTTCCTATAAAAGCGGTCGACGGCACGCCGACGCAGACTGCCCTTCGCGGCTACCGCTTCCCACAACGGAATGTGACGCGGACAACTTCGACCACTGCATCGTATCCTTGGAGCCAGCATTTCCTAATCTGAATACCTTCAAGACTGAGCAGCAAAACGACGACACTTTAAGCAACTGCTAGCTGCCAAAAAGAAATCAACAGCCAATCGCTTTTGCACACGTGATGGGCTTTTATATAAGAACTATTCTACCACAGGCTCACGATAACTCCTCGTGGTCCCGAAAAGTCTACGAACTTCCATCTTGCGGGCTATGCATGATGACCCAACCTCCGGTCATTTGGGAGCAGCTAGAACACTTTGCCGTCTTCAAGAAAGATTTTACTGGCCTAATATGCATCAGACGACGCGGCAGTACGTGTCTAGCTGCAACGAAGGTCAACGTCGCAAGCGTCCCACAAGTACTTCTCCTGGTAGACTACACCCTGTTCCACCCCCACGGACTCCATTCGAGCAAGTCCGCGTCGACCTTCTCGGCCCGTTTCCACGGTCCTCTAACGGAAATCGTTGGATCGTTGTATGCACTGACCACCTGACATGCTACTGTGAGACGGCTGCAATACCATCGGCTACTGCAGCTGACGTGTGCCTTTTCTTGCTACGATTTATCATTCTCCGACACGGGCCTCCTAAAGTCGTTATTAGCGATCGTGGGCGACAGTTTACTGCAGATGTCGTGGAAGAGATGCTTCGTCTATGTTGTTCAAGTTTTCGACACTCTACGCCGTACCATCCCCAAACGAACGGCCTTAAGGAACGCACCAACAGAACTCTCACGAACATGATGTCCATGTACGTCTCAACAGATCACAAAAACTGGGACAGTGTTCTACCTTTGGTTACTTATGCATTCAACACCGCCCAGCACGAAACTACCGGCTACAGCCCCTTCTTTCTCCTTTACGCCCGGCCAACACGTTATACCCTTGATACGATTTTCCCATTTATGAACCACGATGATGCCTGCATATCTGAGACCATCTGTCGTGCAGAAGAAGCCCGACGTCTTGCTTATTTGCGCACTCTTGCTTCACAAGATCGCTCAAAGGCACGTTACGACCGCCGACGCCGACACGTCACATATGATCCAGGTGACTTAGTGTGGCTATATGAACGCCAACAAGAAAACGTGGGTTGTGCGAAAAACTACTGGCACATTGTGTTGGACCTTATGTTGTTCTAGAGCGTATACGCGAATTGAATTACCGTATAGCGCGCCTCCATTCAAATGGTCGACGCTCTTCAAAGACTGAAGTGACTCATGTTGCCCGCTTGAAGCCCTTTACCCCTCGAGATGCTGTTTGACTTGCCCGGTGAGCTTCGTCTGCGCGGGGGGATGTGTTACAAGCGTGAAAGTGTTCTGTTATTTGGGTATGTGCCATAAGCTGTAGTGGGACGCAGATACGAGGTGTGGAAAAAAAAGGACGTTTTTGCCAAGGGATCACGGAACCTAGGCTGGCGCTCAAGACCGTCGGTTACGTCGTGTGGAGTATATATATATATATATATATATATATATATTGTACTGAAGAAAGAGCAGTATGCACTGCTTCGAAAAAGACGACGACGACGAGTTGGTCGAAGCCGTGTGCCTGTGTTGCCTGAGCTGTGTAACCTCTCGCTGCAGTGCTCTACGCAGTAATTAATTAAACTAGAGTGCCTCTCTACATTTGGTGGAGGTGCTGGGTCCTTTACCGACCTGGAACTCCGCAGCTGGACGCTCCCTCCCGTTTCTGCCATGCCTGAGGACGCCGAGCAGCCCAATCCTCCCCAGGCATCGCCTGTTGTCTGCTCCGGTGCTTTACGCCAACGTGATCCTCCTGTCTTCAGCGGCACCGACGATCATGACGTCGAGGATTGGCTCTCCTCATACGCCCGAGTGAGTGCGCATAACAAATGGGATGACAAAGATAAATTGACTAACGTCATCTTCTATCTTTCTGGAGTCGCTCATCTCTGGTTCCGGAATCATGAATCCGACCTTACCACCTGGACTGCTTTTACTAATTGTTTCAAAGAAGTCTTCGGTCGCCCTGCGGTGCGAAAGCTTCGTGCGGAACAACGCTTGCGTGGTCGTGCTCAGCAAAAGGGTGAAAACTTGACCAGTTACATAGAAGATGTCGTTGACCTTTGTCGGCGCATTAACCCCACTATGCCAGAAAGTGAAAAGATAAAGAATGTCATGAAAGGCATCGAAGATGATGCCTTCCAGATGCTCTTGGCGCAAAATCCTCGAACGGTTGACGAGGTGATCAACCTGTGTAAAAGCTACGACGAGCTCCGCAAACAACACCTCACTACGCGCCGAGCTGCCGCGCCGGACAACACAGTTTCTGCCCTAACCGACAGTTTCAATGCTGCTCCCGCCCACTCCTCGTTCCTCGACCAAGTCAAACAATTCTTTCGAGAGGAAGTCCCGCGTCAACTGTCCCTTTTGCCTGCTACCCGGTCGTCTGAGTCCTCCTTGTCTCCGGAACTACGTCGGGTCATACACGAACAAGTCAGCGACGCACTACCGCTCGCTCATCAGCCACCTCCAGCGCCGGTTCCGCTCACGTACGGTGCCGTCGTCGCCAGTCCAAGACCTCCGCCTGCAGTTTCGCACTGCACGCCCACAAGCGGCTTCTACGCGTCGCCTTCTGCAGCTGCAAACTACGTGCCCAGAAGCGACTTCTGCCCGCCTCCGCAGCCCCTACGCCCGGCTCAGCATTGTGCACTCCAGCCTGGGCCCCCTGTTCACAATTCGTGGCGTACCCAGGACAATCGGCCCATCTGCTACGCGTGTGGCTTTGCTGACCACGTGGCACGATTTTGCCGCCGGCGGGGTTGGTACCCTCCCGATACTGCGAGACCACAAGGGAATGCACCAGACTCCCAGTCCCGCTATGTCCCATCTGTTCCGCACTTCGCTTCCTCGTCTCCTGCTCCTCAAAGTTTCACCACTCGTCGGTATCCATCTCCCCGTCGACGTTCCCTGCCCCCCCCCCCCCCCCCCTTGTCCGCCGCCCCGCCGCTGTGGAGGAAAACTAAAAGGCGCAGTTCCGAAGGCAAGAACTGCGATCTCATCGCTCGTTTATTCCCTTGAACGTCATTGAAGTTTATGCGGAAGGTATCGCCGTTCACGCGCTTGTCGACACCGGTGCCGCGGTGTCAGTGACTGCCGACCAGCTTCGCCGTACGCTCCGAAAGGTCGCGACGCCGTTTTCCGCTATTTCGCTACGTACAGCAAGCGCTGAGCCAATTGAGCCTGTAGGAACTTGCACCGTCCGTGTCGCCATACAAGACAGTTTATATCACATTGAGTTTGTTGTTCTTCCCCGCTGCTCTCATGCCATCATTCTAGGATGGGACTTCCTCTCTTCTCATCGCGCAGTTATTGATTGTGCCCGTGCAGAACTTGCGCTGACTCCATTTTGCGGAAGTCTTTCTGAAGATTTGCCTCTTTCTTCTGCTAGAATGTTCGTCGCCGCCGACACCGATATCCCTGCTTTCTCTTCCGCCCTTGTGCCCGTTTCCTGTGCTGCTTTCTACGATTCCACAGTTCTCTTCACGCCGTCTAAACTTGCTGCACGCCGTCATCCCTTCTTGCTTCCCTTCGCCATCCTTCCCATTCGCCAGAGCTCCAGCGCACTTTACGTTTCGAATCCGTTTTCGTGTCCATCAAGCTTACACCATGGCGAGTGCCTCGGGTCTGCTGACGAAATTGAGACGAACTTTGTCTACGACGTGCCTGATGACTCGACTCCTCTTCAGGTTGACGCCATGGCTCTTCCTGTCTCTGCGTCTAAGCCAGAATGTGACAGAACGTTTGCTCGGTGTATTGATCCGAACCTCACTCCGAGTCAGCGCGCGCAGATCGTCGACCTCCTTACCCGATTTCGTACGTCTTTTGACCTCCAACAACAATGTTTAGGGCGTACAGCTACAGTCGTTCATCACATTGACACCGATAGCCATGTCCCACTACGGCAGCGTCCATATACCGTGTGTCCGCGACGGAGCGCCGTGTCATCGACGAGCACGTAGGCGACATGCTTCAACGCGGCCTGATACAGCCTTCCCACAGTCCTTGGGCCTCTCCAGTAGAGCTGGTGAAAAAAATGTGGTTGATCCCTCTTATATAGGAATCGGTATAGAACACGAAAGTGAAACGTGTCTTCACAGAAGTAGTGTAATGTTTATTGCACATTGATATATAATGTCTATTGGTGTTTTGTGGCTAAAGCGCCCTTAGGCGTTGATGCACCCACGCTGACGCCTGGTGGCACGTCTCCTCCATCACGACTACCAACGTCGATGACCATGAGCAACCGTCGTGCATATGGAAGCTGCACTACGCTGCACACGCTAGCACAACGCGAAAGACGAAGCACGTAACTGACACACTAATACAACGCGCAAGACAAAGCACGTAACTGAATCGTCACCGAGTCAAATCAGCGCGTACAGCGCGTCGTAATTGCAGCCTCCGCGATCAACTTCAGAAACATTTTCAGAGCTAATTGCGGAGGCCACGCTCCGCTGTGCTGAGTACGGTGAACGCCACCTAGGCGTTGGTAGTGCTTCTTGATGCCAGCGTCCCTTCGAATGCTGGCATCGAGGCGTCGTAGTGCTGAGACCACCGAAGCGTTCACTGTCGGTGCGCGTTAGTGTCATAATGCAGTACTTCTCTTTTCTGCTCGTAGGCGGCGGCACCGCCCCGAGCAAGAGCGCGGGTACACGGAGGAGTGTTAGATATATAAGGCGCGTCTGTGTAGCTCTCTGCAAATGCGTTTGTGGCGCAATGGGTTAAACGCTCGGCGATCTATCGTCGCGGACCGAGAGGTCGTGGGTTCGATTTCCAAATTTTGCATGTTTGTGGAACTTTTTCTTCTGGTTTCTTTCTTTGTATTATGTTCTATGACGTATTTCCGTGACGGAAATTATTTTCCGTGAAATTATTTTCCGTGACGTATTTCCGTGACGGAAATACGTCAGTGAAGTCTTGGTGGACCCCGGCATAAAACACTTTCGTGTTAAAAGAAAGATGGGACAATTCGTTTTTGTGTAGACTATCGACGCCTGAACAAGATAACCCCGAAAGATGTCTATCCTCTCCCCCGTATCGACGACGCACTAGACTGCCTCAAAGGCGCTGACTTCTTTTCGTCCTTAGACTTACGATCTGGTTACTGGCAAGTCCCGGTGGCTGAGTCAGATCGTCCGAAAACGGCATTCGTTACGCCTGATGGCATATATGAATTTACCGTGATGCCCTTTGGCCTGTGCAATGCGCCTGCCACATTTGAAAGAATGATGATAACATCCTCCGCGGCCTCAAATGGCAGACATGCCTTTGTTATCTCGATGGCATTGTCATCTTTTCCCCGGACTTTTCTTCTCACCTGCTCCGACTCGAAAGCGTCCTCACTTGTCTCGCTGATGCTGGACTCCAGCTCAACATCAAGAAGTGTCGCTTCGCCGCCCGACAGCTAGTCATCCTTGGCCACGTTGTTTCGAAAGATGGTGTGCTTCCAGATCCTACCAAACTCCAAGCAGTCGCCGAATTCGCACGACCAAAGACCACCCAAGAACTCCGCAGCTTCATCGGATTGTGCTCATACTCTCGCCGTTTCATCCGCAACTTCGCCACCATAATAGCGCCTTTGACGCAGATTCTCGCGGGTAACCATGACCTCTCGGCCTGGTCGCCACTTTGCGATGCCGCATTCACGACGCTGCGCCGTCTTCTAACATCACCCCCGATTCTCCGTCATTTCGACCCCAGCGCACAGACAGAAATTCATACGGATGCTAGTGGTGTCGGCATTCGCGCTGTTCTTGCGCAACGAAAGACTGGCTTCGATGAATACGTCGTTGCCTACGCCAGCCGCGCACTCACGAAAGCGGAAGCCAACTATTCCGTTACAGAAAAAGAATGCTTGGCTATCATTTGGGCCATAACTAAATTCCGCCCTTACCTCTACGGCCGCCCATTCGACGTAATAACTGACCATGATGCCCTCTGCTGGCTGTCGTCCTTAAAAGACCCTTCAGGTCGCCTCGGTAGATGGGCCCTCCACCTCCAAGAGTACGACATTCGAGTGCTGCACCGCTCTGGCCGTAAACATTCGGACGCGGATGCCCTGTTCCGCTTCCCTGTGTCAGACCAGCCCAATTATTCGAAGGTACCAATATGCAAGTCCTCCCTCACCACCACAGACATGCTTTCGGAGCAACAGAAGGATCGATGGATTGTCTCTATGCTAGCTTTTCTGTCCAACCCATCAGCGCCTTCTTCTGACCGTACACTGCGTTGCCAAGCCACTTCGCTGTTCGTGGCGGACTCCTATACCGCCGTAACTACCTCTCGGACGGCCGCAAATGGTTACTCGTGGTCCCATGGCATCTACGTTCGGACAAATGTGCAGCGTTTCACGATGACCCGCAATGCGCGCATGCAGGAGTACTAAACACGTACGCGCGCCTGCGACTCCGTTATTACTGGCGCGGAATGTACCGATTCGTCCGCCGATATGTGCGCTCCTGCCTCGCTTGCCAACGCCGCAAGAATACCCCTTGTTCCTCAGCTGCCCCATTGCAACCTTTGCCTTGCCCAGGACGCGCCTTTGAGTGCTTCGGAGTTGATCTTTACGGGCCCCTGCCGAGTACTTCAGACGGCAACCTCTGGGTGATTGTGGCGATAGACCATCTAACGCGTTGCGCGGAAACTTCGCCTCTGCCCAGCGCATCTGCGCGTGATGTTGCATGGTTCCTTCTGCGTAACATCATACTTCGCCATGGAGCTCCCAGAGAATTGCTCAGTGATAGAGGCCGTGTGTTTCTCTCTGAGGTTATAGAAGCCCTAATCAAGGAATGCTACGTAATTCACCGCACCACTACTGCATACCACCCGCAGACTAATGGGATGACTGAGCGCTTTAACCGTACTCTTGGCGACATGTTATCCATGTACGTCGCATCTGACCAAACCAATTGGGACCGCGTTCTACCCTTCGTGACGTATGCTTACAACACCGCCACACAGACCACTACGGGATTTTCCCCGTTCTTTCTTCTTTACGGACACGAGCCTTCCTGCCCAATGGATACCATCCTCCCGTATCGCCCTGACCCAACGGAGTCAACTGCCCTGTCCGAAGCTGCTGCACACGCGGAAGAGTGCTGACAGCTCGCCCGCACAATTATTACGGAAGACCAGCAGCGACAGAAGCACCGTTGGGATACTTCCGCCTCTCCTGCACCTTATGCCCCTAACTCACTAGTCTGGCTTTGGGTTCCCGCCACCCGCCCTGGACTGTCACCGAAACTCGTTTCCACGTAACAGAGTCCCTACCGTGTGGTCAGTCAAACGTCTCCTGTGAACTACATGATAGAACCGCTTGAGCCACCTTCGGATAAGCGCCGCCGAGGGCGCGAAATCGTGCACGTTCAGCGGCTAAAGCCTAACTTCGACCCCCCTGTGCTATCCTGCCCGTCGGTCGCCGGGACGGCTCCTTTTCTCCGGGGAGATAATTTTACTGAAGAAGAACGAGCAGTATGCACTGCTTCGAGAAAGACGACGACGACGAGTTGGTCGAAGCCGTGTGCCTGTGTTGCCTGCGCTGTGTAACCTCTCGCTGCAGTGCTCTACGCTCTAATTAATTAAACTAGAGTGCCTCTCTACAATATATATATATATATATATATATATATATATATATATATAGAGAGAGAGAGAGAGAGAGAGAGAGAGACAGAAAACAATCATGTGACAAGTGACGTCACGGACAGAAGTTTCACACATCAAGGCGAAAACGCCCGATAACGCAGACACATGACACGCGGCGTAGGCGCTATCTGCACATCTCCCCTTTTTCTTTAAGGATACACCGGCACTTGCAACGAAACGTAGCAGCACAGCCAACAAAACATGAACACTTATGAAGGAAGCAACCAATGCTCAAAAGAAAATAATGACACGTATACATGTGTATCTTTCACCGGTGGCCGCTTTCCACCGGCTAACAAGGGTTAAACGTTATCGCTAGGCGCAGGACGCGCCTGCATCGGAAGCTTCTTGAACGTTATCGATGCTTCTATCCTTCGTCTGTGGTCACCGACGCTCATGTAATCTGATTGTATGAGCGACGCGAATTGTCTAGAAGTTTCTGGAAGACACGCGGGCATCAGGGATTAATCTGGAACCTTCGATGACTCAGGTATAAAAGCCGACGCGTTTCGCCGCTGATCAGATTTCGACGACCGCCGACTGTGTTCGCCGTTTTCGTTGTGCTGCGAGTGTAGCTTGCTTTTGTGGGCACAAGTTCGCCCAATAAAGAATTAGTTTCGTCACACACAGTTTTACGACTGTTCAGCGTCACTACTACGTGACAATAATAACAGTGAGTTACTGAACCCATATCAGTCTGGCGGTCGGACATCTCGGCCAAATCGCGTTCTGTATCCAGGAGGGTCAGTTCGTGGCAAGGGAGTGGTAGATAGATCGGCAGGTGCCTTGTTAGTAGCTGGATTAGTTTCTCGTTCCATTTCTACCGGACTATCATACGCCTGTGGAAACTCATAGTTACCTCCTTCGTCCTCGCAGTCATTCTGCTGTGAAACAGGAATTTCCTCTTTCTTTCTAGAACTACCCCAGTGGAAGTTCTAACTACACACGACCTCGGACGCTGTACAAAACGCAAGACTCGCGCTTACACATTGCAGTCTGTCACCCATACTTCCGCTCCCGGTTTGAGGACTGGCAGCCGAAGAGCCCTATGACGACTGTTGAAGTACCTACGCTGCCGCTGTCGGGATCGCGACCTCTAGACTTCTTCAGGCTCACCCTCTGGGGCAGAAGGCTCTTGGGAGGGACAGGAACTCTTGTGCGTAGCCGCCTGCCCATCAGAAGCTCTGCAGGGCTTTTTCCAAGTGGCCCTGGGGTGTCCCTGTACGCTAGCAGCGAAAGATAGGGGTCCTTAGCTTTTATAATCAGCCGTTTAATTGTTTGAATCATCCTTTCGACTTCCCCATTTGCCTGGGGGTATCTGGGGCTCGTCGTCACAGTGCGAAATCTATAGTCACCAGCAAACGACTTAAATACCTGGGATACAAATTGTGTTCCGTTATCCAACATAACCTCGGGTATGCCATGTCTTGCAAAGAAACTTTTGAGGTGCATAATCACAGTGGCACTTTTTGTCGAAGACAGCAAGGCTATCTCTGGGTATCTAGAAAACTTTTTCAGGATCCGGCTAAGCACACAGCCAGGAAATTTTATCCCGGTTACCCCAAAGTAACACTTTTCTTTGTTTAGCGTAACGCCAGCACTTGCGAGACGTTCTGAAGTTAGTCGCAGGCGCTCGTCATGTTGAGCATTGTCGCTGCCAAAAATGAGCACATCATCCATCATGTTTATCACGCCTGGGATTCCTTCAAGTATGTGCGACATTCTCTTCTAAAATAACTCGGGTGCTGACGTTATTCCAAACGGCAATTTTTGAAAACAGTATCGCCCAACCGGCGTTATGAACGTAGTTAACAACTGGCTTTCGGGAGACAACTCAATTTATAAGTTGGAGACAACTTAATTTTATAAAAGCCAGAGTCAGCGTCCAACTTCGAAAACACAGCTGCCCCCTCAAAAGACCGAGGCTATTATCAACAGTCGGCATGACATAGCGCTCTCGAACTACACTTTTATTTATTTGCGTCAAGTCAACGCAAATACGAACTGCTCCAGATGGTTTGAGTACTAGCACAATTCCTGCACACCATTCTGTTGGTTCATCTACTTTGCGGATCACACCATCTCGCTCCATACGCTCGATCACGCAAGGGTAAGGCTATGCGGCGCGCAACATGAATTGCAAAAGGTATCGAGTTCGACTTTAATCTAATTTTGTATTCTCTTTCTATCGCTCCTAGACCACTGAAAAGCTGCGGGTAGGAAGCTTCGACGGCTGTTGCGCTACTGACCGAGTCTGCGAACTGAATAACTTCCAGAGCCTCAAGTGCTGGGGGACCCAAAAGTACGGAGCGTAATGGTGAGACTACGCACACGATTTGCTGGACAGTGTTTTGTTTCAACTGGATAGTGGCATGAAACTTTCCCAGAACATTCAGTGGCTCATTCGACGGGCCTGTTAGGATTAGGTCGCACTTGTCTAGCCTGGTAGGCAAACCGGGAAACGTTGAGGGCACAACGCAAACTTCGGCAGCGGAATCTGCTTTAGCGAACACCGGAGTGCCATTAATGACGACCTGTACATACCGAGAATTAGAGTACTCCCCGTTTACGGCGCCAACGAAATACGCCCCCTTGTCCATATGGAGAGATGAAAGTTGTACCTTTTTTACTATCGCGTGCAGCCTTTTTCCGACATACAGCCGCGAAATGTCCGGAACAACCGCAGTAGTTGCATTTCGCTGCTCTTGCTGGACACGAGGCTCTGGGGTGCGCTCCTTGACCGCAGTTGGGGCATGACCCGGGGGTGCCTGGTCGGTATGACTGTGCTCTGGGGCGCCGACCTTGTATTCCAGGTGAACAGTTCCTTGACCAGCTGCCCCGAATGCTGTCCTGAAGAATTCTTTCTGGGCAGCCCTTGCTTGCTGACCGCGTCAAGGTTGCTGGTCGCCGTTGTCAAGGGTTCGTCGCCGCTTTCTCGCAGTTGCTGCTTCTGTCGTTGGACGATCTCCTTTAAGCACGCTTTTGCCAAAGCGCTGGTGAGAGTCAAATTGGCATCCATTTGAAGCGACTCAGAGAGCTTAGCATCCCTGAGGCCGACCACGAACCTGTCGCGAATCATGCGCTCTTTTTAAATGCGAATGCATTTCTTAGTCGGGGCATGTCAGGCGTCTGTCGGTGTCCGCGCGCCGGCAGGTGTTACCTCTCCTCTCTCACTCCCTCTCCCACAGCAACAGCTGCGGGCGCGCGCGCTTATCCTCGCCCCTAGCAACCGGAGCCGTGGTGCTGGCGCAGTAGCGGAGAGTGAGTGGAGAGGAGGAGCGCGCTCTGGCGTGTGAGGGCGCTCGCATCGCGGGAACTCGGCGGAGCTCCCGCGTGTGTGGAGAGAGTGTAGGAGAGGGTAGGTGCAGTGCTTCGCCGCTCCTTCGCTCGCCGTTCGCTCTCTCTCCTCCCTGCGCCCCACTCTCCCGTTCGCTCGCTCGCACGTATATATAAATGGAGTGAAGCGCGCGCCTCACTCTCGACCGTTCGCTGGCTGGGCGCCTCTCAAGGCGATGGCAGAAGTCGGTGAAGGCGAATGTCTGACGGCAACGGTACCCCTAGCAAGAAGTGTAATACAATCCAACCCGAGCGTTACACCTCTCGCTGGAGGTGACATCACTGCAGTAGCTTCAACGTCATCATCAACCGGAGGAGAAGTGGAAGACAAGGCTGCGAAGCGAAGAGCGCGTGATACAGAACGCAAGCGAGCGAAGCGAGCTGCCGATACCGAACTCCGTGCTCGGGAAGCCGCTGCGAAACGCCAACGCCGAGCCGAAGATCCGGAAATGTGTGCTCGATACGCCGCTGTGAGACGTCAACGGCGAGCCGAGAACGCTGAAGTTCGTGTTCGAGACGCGGCGGAGAAACGTCAACGGCGAGCCGCCGATCCTCGAGTGAAGCGGCGCGAGGCCGAGTCCAAGCGGCAACGACGACAGGCTGATCCCGCTGCCGCCCGCGCTCTCGATCGCGCCACGCAAGCACCGGCACCGTGCCCGGCACCGGCAAGCTGACTCGCGCGCGCGCGAATCGCGCCGTGCACGAGGCCAAGAGCAACGGCTACGTCATCAGAAGCGTCACCTGGGTACCCATCGAAATGCAGTCTCTCACGCTCACCATTGACCGCAAGGCCGGCATTGCCTGCAAGCGAACGCAGTTTCCCCTCGTCCAGGCCAGCGCCATCACGGTTCACAAGTCTCAGGGGGGAACGTACGCCTCGGTCGTGTACGAGTACGCCAGGACGCACCCGCAAAAGCTCGTCTACGTTGCGCTCTCGCGCTGCACCAACCTCAACGGCCTCTACCTCATAAACTGCGATGGAGACCACACCTTCTACCATCGAGAGGCCAACCCGGACAAGCCCATGGTGGACGAGTTTCGCAGGCTCGAGAGTCACCGCCTGCACACCGTCACGCAACGATACCTCGCCGCGTTGAAAGAACAGGAACTGTCTCGAGTGTGCGAAGGCGGCTCTAGAGAGTTTACGCTCGCGCTCCTTAACGTTCGCTCTCTCTCCGCCCACGCGCTGGACGTTGCCAGAGACCCCGTGCTCGGCAAAGTTGACCTCCTGTGTCTCACCGAGACTTGGAATAACGGCACTGCTGCCGGTAGTGGTTGTGAGGGCGCTGTGGTTCGCGGGTACGACGCTGCTGCGTGCGCGCGCGCCGTTGCCACTCGCCGAGCGGGCGGTGTGGACGTGTTCCTCAAGCGATACCTGCCCTTCAGCGAAGAACTGCGACAGCAACGGCAGTCCTCCCTTCTCGTCCTCGATCGCCGCGTCTGCCCTAGTGTCAGTGGTGGTCTGTGTGACGATGGTGCCGACGACGCCGTCAACGAGTACTACTTTGCTCGAAGCGGCAAGGACGGCGAATACTGCGGCGTTAATCTCGTTGCTAACGTGTATGGGAACCTCATATCGCATGCCGTTGCCACCTCGCCCGTTCGAGACACGTCTCCGTACAAAGACTTCTACACCCTTGCCTACACCGGAGACGGAGTCTTTGTGGTGACCGTGTACCTCGCGCCCAACCTCGCTCGTGACGCCGTTGCCGCGCAACTGGACGCGGCTATGGAAAGGGTGTGTGTGCGCTCCAAAGTATCTGACCCCGTCGTCTTGGTTGGTGACGTTAACGTGGACGTGAGAAAGAAGAGCGGCGAGTGGTTGGTGGAGTACATGCGGACAAAGTACTCTATGCAGTGTGCCTCCGCCGAGTCCGACAAGTGTCCGACTACCATTCACGGAAGTTGCATTGATCTCGCCTTTACCCGAAACTGTGACGTGCGCATGCTTCTCAAGGACCCTTTGACTGTACACTTTAGCGACCACAAGGCTGTGATTATGGCCGTCAGGTACAATGACAACACAAACAGGTGCTGATGAATGTGTAAATAAATGGTTACGGTACAAATTCTCGTCTCGTCATTAATTTACGCCATTAAAATTACTACGCCGTGTACTCTCGGCGCAAGAAATGCATTCGCATTTCCTCACGATTCCCTTCGGGGAGGTGGGGGCAATTTTTTTCCTTGTAGTCGCACCGGTCCGCCAGCGTGTGCCACGCGGTAACGAATTGGTCGACTGACTCTCCAGGTTCTTCAACGCGACGGTGAAAGCATGCGCCCTCATAAACAAGGTTCCTTGCGGCGACGAAGTGATTGTCGAACTTCTTTCTCACGGCTTCGTACTGCTTCTGTTCTTCTTCGGGTAATGCAAAGGTCGAGAAGATTTCTCTTGCTTGCCTGCCCATCGTATAGAGTCCGGACCTGCGTTTCTTCGCTCCGCTCATTTAGGCCAGAGGCGAAGCAGTAGTCATCAAAGAGTTGGATCGAAGAAGGCCATTCGGACGTCCGGTAAAATTCAAACCTTGGCGAAGCTGGAACCGCGAACATGCCATGAAAGGACTTGACTGCGTTGTTTTCTGACATGACGCAGGTTGACGAAGTTAGGGCAGCGCAGTATGTTAAAGGCTGCCGTGAATGTGAGCGACGAAAGTCACCACCCCTGAAGCCCGCCGGGTTATTCCAACCCATCGAACCACCTCATAAGCCATTCCATCAAGTCGGCTTGGACATTCTTGGGCATTTTCCTCTGTCAACCGACGGCAACAAATGCGTGATTGTCGCCTCTGACTATTTAACCCGCCATGCCGCTGTGCCTCATAATCAGAACTGGTTTTGGCACGTAAAACCCCAGAAAGAAGAAGGAGAACGAGACAGAGGTGCTCCCACGAGCTACGGCTTGTGAGGTAGCGCAGTTTTCATGTATTATATTGTATGGCGCCATGGTACCCCATCCATTGTTATCACAGACAGAGGAACGGCGTTCACGGCACAGCTCATGGACGAAATTTTTCGACTAAGCAACACCAGGCATCGAAAGACGACCGCTTGCCATCCGCAGTCCAACGGCTTTACGGAGCGATTAAACAAGACTGTCACAGACATAAATGTACATCGACGTACATCACAGACATCACATCTATGTACATCGACGTACAGCACAAACCATGGGATCGTATCCTGCCTTGCGTGACCTTCGCATATAATACCGCCGTACAAAAAACAACACGCTCGATAGTTAGCTCTCGCCGCCGTTTTCTCCAGAGCCCAGCTGCTCTCAATAAACGTCGTCAGCCCCCTTTGAAGGCGCGTGGCAATAGTTTCGAACATAGCGATATAGCCCAGGCTAGAAACATCCTCTGTGCACATGGTCGTACGTACGGGAGACACACAAATGACCAGCTGTGGGCACATCGTGCAACTGCGAGAGAATCCGCCCTTTGCATTGCGCTGTGGCGCCACCTTAGCGGGCTCGGCGAGAAACAATATGTACGGCGTCGGGGCCCCGCGGGACGCACGCAAACTCGCGAGTTCACCAAATGGCCACAGAGGGCGAAAAAATCGCTGCTAACAAAACAAGCATAGTACATCCCCTCTAAAAATGCCTAAGTGAGTTCAGTAGCTCCCGCTAGAGGTGCCGTAATAAGCGCAATTTTAACCTACAAACTTTCTCCAGCGCTTATCGAAGCGTTTTTGTTAATTGATAAAGGGTACAATATTATTATTCTTAATTAGAGATTGTACTATTGAGCACTAACTTTGTTCTTTTTTTGCCATTGTAAACGCAAAATAACGCTCAGCATCATCGATCTCTCACGTGACCTCTGGCCTGAATTTAAAATTTTCACCGGTATTTTCGCGTACACGGCAAGCACGGATTCATTTGTTCGTACACTTATGGTGGTTGCTTATTTTGTGCTAAAACCAGTTTATTGCGCTTCGACACCTCGCGTTATTTAACTTGGGGTGAAGTGACGGGTTTGCGAGGGGAGATGTGAGCCAGAAAGCTAGGTTTTGATCGTGAGCCATGCGGAACAGTGTATGCATCGAAACGGGAGCCGGATTCTGCTGCGACTGAGGATGGCAATACCGGTAAGTCGTTTAACATCGCTGCTGCTTGGATCGTTATGTAATATTCGTCTCGTTAACTTACAGGCGGAGACAAGTTGACGAACTAGATTCTGCATTACATATGGGCAGTCAGGACCCTCCGTTGCTGTTTCCAAAATAAATCTTTAGTTGCGAGGCCGTCGTTATGCAAACCCCATCACGAAAAAAAGAGAGCGATATCGGAAAGCCCGTCGCATTTTTCATCTCGTTGTATCCGTGGCCGTAGGCGACTGAGTAGCCTTATCAATATATATATATATATATATATATATATATATATATATATATCCTTTTATTCGATTCCGCCGGCAACTTCTATCGTCCACAAAACCGGATAACCCTTTGGTAAATTGAAGTGAAAGTACTGAATTTAATGTATTAAACAGTTGCACGCATGGTCATTTACCCATATTTCGTACTTGTTGGTTCCAAGTGTTCTTGCTGTTCCGTTTGATTTACCTTGGGGCATTTATTTTTGCAGTAATGAAGTGGTGCATCACGTTCGTGCAGAAAAACAATGCAGCAGTTCTAATACCTTCATGTTTGTCTTGCATTTGCTTGTGAAACCAGCAGTATGATCTCTTCTAGTGTATAAATGGGCGCAAAAATGTTCTCATTTGTGATCCTAATAATACTTAAGGTGTTGACACGCATTGTATTTAAGCAGACATAAATTTTATGGACAGTCCCAATATTTAACATGCTGATGAAGCACCCTCGAACAAACAGTGTACATTTGCATGTGTTCTGCAGTCTAAAACCATTACAATATATATGTCTCACCTTCTTGCATTTCATATTGCAAAATTGTGCTTTTTCAATTTCTGACGCAATCAAAATTTCTGTTCCAGACATGCATAAAGAGGATGGCACCAGTGTAAAGCAACACACTCCACATACCAAAGACAAGCTACTTCATGCTACAGCAAGGCCATTGTGTGGACTTTGGCTGTTACTACAAGGTAAACAACACCAAGTTCAGAAATAAATATGCTTAATATATACTGCATTGGCTCGCTACTCTTGAGATACGTGTCATTTGTTTGTATAAGATGATATGAACGTTTTTCCACATTTACGGTTCAGCATAATTGGTTCAAACATAAAAGAAAACACTACATGAGTTTGGCTAATCTGTGCTGTATCTCATGTGTTACTGTTGTGTCCCAACAGAATCTGCACCAAGCACACCATGGTCCTCATCACAGAAGCCCCCATCTACCCTGACAGGAAGAGGCTGGAGCCAAATTCACAAGGATTTTACACCACAAAGAAGCGGACGCAGAAGTATTTGGATGAAATATCAAGTCTACGGATGACTGTGTCAAGACTGAAAAGAGCCTCAGCCATCATTCCACCAGCACGGATATTGGCCGAGTCATCCAGGTACCTCAACAAAGACTTTCTAGAAATTCTTCATGTTGAGATGCACCTGCAACCATTGAACAAGCGCGGACGACGCTGGCCAAAAAAGTTCCTTCCATCAGTATGCCCTTCCTTAATCAGCTTCCTGGTCATGTCAAATTCCATTTGTGCCAAGTATACATTTTTTTCTATACATGCAAGCTTTTTCATTCCCCACTCTTGTTAGGGATAATTCTTCTTCCTCATCCAAACATAAAGGTCAACCGATTCTTTGCTCATACTTAATACCATTCACTCTCTAGTAGCATACCATATCTATAGCAGTATTTCTTAGTGTATGTTGCCATGTACAATTCCTCTCTAGAAATAGCCAATGCAGCATCGGCATGCGTCTTACATTAACCGTTGCACTGTGTGCTATGTAGCATTCAATTTTCTTAATGTTTTTGGCCTTCAGTGCTTGCAGAGCCGAGTGGCTTCTTTCATGAACGCAAGCTTTCTGATTGCCATATTTAATTTCTAGTCTCATTCAGCATTGCTCTTCTTGCTCGATAGCCTGGGTGTAGCCTTGCCTTGTTCGATAACCTTCAGTGTAGCACAAACTACACTGAAGTGATTGATTACAGAGTCTGGTTTCGCTGCTGTCCCACTTGGTCGTGGTTGCTGTGTTACGTTTCTCGGATGTGGGGACCTGGTAAGTTGCATTGGGAAGCAGACTCTCGAGGTAAGCACCTGCTCCTGCAGTTCGCACAGCAACATAGACTCCCAATTTACACGCACCGTGATTGGTGCTCCCCGTTCTGTCCTTTCTTGCTGTAGTCACGTGCAAATTTTGCTTGTGGCCTTCGTCAGCTGCAATTTGGCATGAACATAGACCAGCATACGTGCTTACATGATCTGAGGTGTATGAAGTTGATAGCCACCTGGGTGGAGTGGCCCGCAAAAGTGGCTGCCGAAGGTGATGCCCACGAAACCGACTTGTCCATACTGAGACAAATTGGGGCACCAAGTGTGAGCCATACATTAGCGACCCTCTAAAGAAAAGAAACGTGCAGCCTGGAAAGGAGGTAATGGTAAAATGCTGGGTAGTCCATGTTGCTGTGTTGGCTGCGGCAGTAGATGCCTGCGTCACCTGATTGCTTCGCAATGCAAGTTGCTAATATTCAACAGTGACTGTCAGTGCAAATAGGTGGGACACGCCGCCCAATTTGTTTGCGCTGCTTGTCGCTCATTACCAGACCACCATGTGTGACGGAGGCCAGCTCGATGCCTGTAGTCGGACAGCTGAATGTGCCCTAAGCGACCCATGTACGTGAATGCTCACTGTTGCCATATGGATCTTCACCAATCTATAATGTATTGTGTGGACCTTATGCGGTCACTGATTGCAGTCTCGTTTCACTGTTATCTGACTTGGTTATGGTTGCCGTGTTACGTTTCTCGAACGTGGCGGCCTGGTCAGCTGCATTGGGAAGCAGTCTCTCGTGGTAAGCATTCGCTCCTGCAGTCCACACAATGACATAGACTCCCAATTTACATGCTCCGTGATTGGTGCTCCCCGTTCTGTCCTTTCCTGCTGCAGCCGTGGGCAAATTGTGCATGTGGCCTTCCTCGGCCATGATTTGGCGTGAACGTAGACCAGCATTTAGAAGAGTGTGGGTGTAGGCCAGTTGGTGATTCATGATTTGGGAAGTTACCGCAAATAACACACCAGAAAAGAAAGAGACAACACGAAGCGGTACTGACGACTGTTTATCTAATGAAATGATTACCGAGCTCATACAGATCAGACACACGTGTGCACCCGAAAAGCAACGAGAAAACCAATAATAACACACAGCGACCTTCAAGAGGGGTGCGATGCAAATGCTAAGATACACGCTGATAGACTAGTGAGGCACCTAACACGTGTGTATCACGTGGAAAGAAACAAAAGTTCTTTCTGGGTAACAGCAGATTATCGGCAGAAAAATGGCCAGCTGGAAAGAGGTTGTAGAGGCAGTAGCCATGCGACGCTTTAAGGATGGTGATTGCGTTAGTTTTCAGTCGGTTGCTGTTACCCAGAAGGAACTTTTGTATTTTTCTACGTTATACACACGTGTCAGGTGCCTCGGTAGTCTACAAGCGTTTATCTTAGCATTTGTATCGCACCCCTCTTGAAGGTCGCTCTGTGTTTTTGTTGGATTTCTCGTTGCTTTTCGGGTGCACACGTGTGTCTGATCTATATGAGAGAGAGAGAAACGTTTATTAGTGAAACAGTGTCCCGAGCGAGGCCCGGTATCACCCTGAGGTGGGAAAGTTCCTTAGTCCTGGAACCCTCTGGCTTCGGCTGCCCTCTTGGCCCTGGCGACGAGTTGTCGTTGGTCTTCCAGGTCCCCGAGGGCGAGCTTGGCCTCCCACGTTTCGAATAGGTGGTCTTCGTTTGCTTGTGGTGCTTGGTTAGCGTCCATTTCCGGCTGCATTTCGCTATCTTCATGCCACGGGCATTCCAAGAGCAAGTGTGCCAGGGTGTCGGGAACGTTGCAGAGTGGGCAGAGGTAGCTGTGGAGCGTCGGGTAGAGGCGGTGCATTATAGTTCCGTGAGTGTAAGTATTACTTTGTAGGCGTCCGAGGACCACGCTTTCTTCTTTGCCGAGGTTTGGGTGCGGTGGAGGGTACACGCGGCGCTCGAGCCTGTAGTGTTGCAATATCGCCGAATAGTTGTTGGGTACGGCTTCCACCTCTTCTGCCGCGGGTTGGAGGGCGTGTCGGGCGAGGGGAGCCCGGCTGACGTGCTCGCGGGCAGCGGCGTGGGCCGCTTCGTTCCCCTCCAGTCCCTCGTGTCCGGGTACCCACGTTACGCAGGTGTACGGGAGCGGAGTGCTACGTCGTTGTAGTAACTTGAGGGCATCAGCCGAGATGCGGCCCCTCGAGAAATTTCTGCAGGCGGCCTGAGATTCGGTGAAAATGACTGCTGCGTCTGTGCATGTGGTGGTGGCGAGAGCGATTGCCGCTTCCTCCGCCGTTTCCGGGTTGCGTACCTTGACGGTTGCCGATGCTAACTCGCGGCCTCGGGAGTCTACGACGCTGAGAGCGTACGCGTTTCGATGCGGATACTTGGCCGCGTTGGTGTAGTGGGCGTCTGGGTCTTGCTTGAATCTTCGTTTGATCGCGTTGGCTCTAGCTTGCCTTCTACTCTTGTGGTATATGGGATGCATGTTGCGCGGGATGGGTGCAATGCAGAGGGACTCTCGAACGTCCGATGGGATTCGTTCTTTCTTGTCCGTGTCTGCGACGTACGTCTCACTGTACTTCAGGTGTCGGAGTACTGATCTCCCGGTGGGTGTAAGCTTGAGTCATTCCAGTTGGCTGTTCTTGTGCGCTTCAGCGAGCTCTTGCCACGTGTTGTGGACGCCCATCTTAAGGAGACGTGTAGTAGACGCCATGGGGGGGGGGGGGGGGGGGGAGTCCCAGGGCGACTTTGATTGCCTTCCTTATCATGATGTTGATCTTTTCGATCTCTGCGTTCTTTAAAGCCAGGTACGGCATGCCGTATGTGATGCGGCTGGTGAGCAGCGCTTGTGTTATTCTGAGCGTGTCTTGCTCCTTGAGGCCGCTTCTTTGGCTTGAGATCCTCTTGACGAGGTGCGTGAGTTGCGAAAGGGTGCGTTGTAGTCTTGGTAGGCTGGCCGCTCCGGATCCGTCCTTGTGAATAAGGAGTCCCAGTATTCGTAACGTGTCGACTTTCGGGATTGGCGTCCCATTGAGGGTGACGCAGGGGTCGGGCTCTTCGTAGCTGGGTGGCCTGCCTCTCGTTCTGGCTTTCAGGACGAGATGCTCAGATTTCTCGGGGGCGCAGCGGAGGCCACAGTTTTGGAGATAGCTTTCGATGGTGTTTACGGCTTCTTGTAGGGCGCTTTCTTGCCTTCCAATGTTCTCAGCTCTGGTCCAGAGCGTGATGTCATCAGCGTACATCACGTGATGCAGATCTGGTATGGTCTCGAGAAGTTTGGGTAACTTGATCATAGCCACGTTGAAGAGTAGCGGTGAGATGACCGACCCTTGCGGGGTGCCTCTGTTTGGAAGTTGGAAGCTTTCGCTGCGGATGTTACAGATCCCGACGGTTGCCGTGCGGTCTGTCAGAAAGTTTCTGACGTACGCGTAGGTCCTAGTGCCGCAGCCGGTGCCTTCGAGGTTGTTGAGGATCGCGTCGTGACTGACGTTATCAAAGGCTCCCTTGACGTCTACTGCCAGTATGCAGTACTTGCTTCGATTGTTAAGGTGATCCAGGAGGTCTTCTTTCAGTTGTAAGAGTACGCCCTGCGTTGAAAGGTGCTGCCTGAAGCCGAACATGGTGTCCGGTAGGTGGCCGTTATCTTCGAGGTACTGGGTAATGCGGTCGTGCACCATATGTTCGAAGAGCTTTCTCACGCACGAGGTGAGGGAGATCGGGCGTAGGTTCTCCAAGCTGAGATGTTTGTTGGGCTTGGGTATCATAGTGATCTCCGAGTGCTTCCATACATCAGGCAGTTCTCCTTTCTCCCAGTGGTCGTTGTAATACCGGAGGAGAGCCGCATTGGCCTGCTGCGGTAGGTTGCGTAGATTCTTGTTGGCAATCCGGTCTTTGCCGGGGCTCGTATTTCTAGTCAGCTTGGATAGTGCTACGTGGAGTTCGGCCTGCGTGAAGGGTCGGTCGAGTTCTGGATTCGGTTTTCCAGCGTATACTTTGCTGCTACTTGAGGCGCGAGAAGGTGCATCTCCGCAGAGATTCTTTTGTATTTCTCGGAGGAGATGTTCTTCTGATCCGTTGTGGTTGTGGATAGGTCTGTGGAGATGTTGCTTCTGTTCCGCTTTGGTAGGTTCCGTGGCTAGGAGTGCGCGTAGGAGGTGCCATGTCCTTTTGGTGCTCAGAGTCCCTTGTAGCTTGTCACAGAAAGCATGCCAGTTCTGCCTGGCGAGTTGGTCTGCATATTCTTGAGCCTGCTTGGTAAGGAGAGCGACGCGTGTCTTTAGCTTTCTGTTGAGCTTTTGTCGTTTCCATCGCTTGAGGAGGGCACTTCTGGCTTCCCAGAGGTGGAGAAGATGCGCGTCGACCGCGGGCGTATCGGCATCGAGTTGTATGACCTTGGTGTGACGTTCTGCTATATCTAGGACATTTTTGAACCACTCGTCAATGTCGGTTATAGTTGCTCCGGAATCTAGGTTCTCCCTAAAGGATTTCCATTCAGTTAGTCGTGCAATTCCGGTCTTGGTCTGTCTACGGGTGTGTGCTACATCTAATTGGAGGATATGGTGATCGCTCCCTAGGGTTTCCGGAAGTCGACTTCACTCTGCCCAGGGGACGTCCGCCGTAAAAGTAAGATCGGGGTTTGTGTCCCTGGAGACGCTGTTTCCAATTCTCGTGGTCTGGAGAGGATCATTCCAGAGCGTGAGTCTGTGTTGTTGGGCGGCATCGTGCACTCTAGCACCCTTCCTTGTGGTGGTATGATAGCCCCATGCCATGTGCGAGGCGTTGAAGTCCCCCACTATTACGACTTGGTGGCCATTCGTGGACTTCTTGATTTTTCGTACGAAATGATCGAAGTCCGGTAACTGGTCCCGAGGGGGGCTGTACACGCTGGCCACGAATAGGCTTTTCTGCGTCTTTCGTTCGGGTAAAACCTCGATTAGCGTGTGTTCTGTCTGGGTGTTCTCTATGTCGTGTTCTTGCGCCGTGAGAGTTTTCTTGACCAGTATGGCAGTGCGTTGGGTTTGCGCATAAGTGGTGTATCCTTGCAGTCGGACATTCTGCGTGTTGGTTCCCTGTAGTGCTATGACGTCGGGTTGATTCTGATCTATATAACTTCGGCGTTCGTTTCATTAAATAAACAGTTGTCAGTACAGCTTCGTGTTATCTCTTTCTTCGTCCCATGTGTGTGTGTGTGTGTGTGTGTGTGTGTGTGTGTGTGTGTGTGTGTGTGTGTGTGTGTGTGTGTGTGTGTGTGTGTGTGGTGTGTGTGTGTGTGTGTGTGGTGTGTGTGTGTGTGTGTGTGTGTGTGTGTGTGTGTGTGTGTGTGTGTGTGTGTGTGTGTGTGTGTGTGTGTGTGTGTGTGTGTGTGTGTGTGTGTGTGTGTGTGTGTGTGTGTGTGTGTGTGTGTGTGTGTGTGTGTGTGTGTGTGTGTGTGTGTGTGTGTGTGTGTGTGTGTGTGTGTGTGTGTGTGTGTGTGTGTGTGTGGTGTGTGTGTGTGTGTGTGTGTGTGTGTGTGTGTGTGTGTGTGTGTGTGTGTGTGTGTGTGTGTGTGTGTGTGTGTGTGTGTGTGTGTGTGTGTGTGTGTGTGTGTGTGTGTGTGTGTGTGTGTGTGTGTGTGTGTGTGTGTGTGTGTGTGTGTGTGTGTGTGTGTGTGTGTGTGTGTGTGTTTTGCGGTAATCCTAGACCAGCATACATGCTTACATGGTCCGATGTGTGTGAAGTTGAAAGGCCCGCAAAAAGGCTGCCGAAGGTGATGCCCACGAAACCGACCATGTCCATATTGAAAGATAGAGAGGCACCAAGTGTGATCTGCACATTCGCGGCCACCGAAATAACAAAAAAGAAACGTGCAGGTTGGAACGGAGGTAACGTTAAATTTCCGGGTAGTCCATGTCGCTGTGTTGGCTGCGGCAGCAGATGCCAGCGTCACCCGATTGCTTCGCAATGCAAGTTGCTCATCTTCAACGGCGACTGTCGGTGCAAACAGGTGGGACACTGTCCAATCTGCTTACATTGCTGGTTGTTGCTCGTTACCAGACCGCCATGTGCGATGACGAAAGTAAGCCGTTTACGAGCTCGCGTTAATGATTCCAGCGTATCTCGACATGCAATTTTTATTTCTGCTCTTGTACGAGAACGTGAACTGCTTGTCTTCTGCCAATAAAGTCGCACGTTCCGTTCACTCACTTGTGGCTTGTTTTTATGGGCGTCAGTAGAGGCTCTTTGGTCTCCTGGCAATTAGAACGCAAAAACTACGCGGCAGCCAAGGCAATGAGGCGTGCCGCAACTCCAACCGGGCGAGCGCGGCGCGTACCAGCGTATGCGACCGGCAAAAAACGGCCATATTGAATTTTGCTAAAAAAAACTACATTTCCGCTTCCTGTTTGAGCAGCGCCATCTGTCTTACGCCTAAGTAAGTTCCATGCGCTGCCGCTTCTTATTTTCGCACCACTGTGGAAGGTACAGTTTCCCTTCTCTAAAGTTGGTTCTTTATTCTATGGGCATGCTGCAAGAAGCGAGCTAAAATGGGTTCGCGCATTTGTCAGTCGTTGTAATTTTCGTTTTGTGTGAGTGGTCGCTTGTTGGACAGGATGCATAGGCCGGCAATGACTCTGGTGCGACTTAAAACCGCAAGTCGTCGAAATATGATGACGGGGTTTCGTGCAGCTACGCCGACAAAACCAGTACCGTGCGATGTGCCTCTGAACGAACACATTGCACCGTAACGCGATTGACACACCGCCTACGCTTGTAATCCTGTTACTCATATTTATTCGTACCGAATATGAGTCCAGACATGCTTCGGAAGTTTAAATGCACGAACGTGAGCTCTCGCCAGCCGCCCACATCAAGTTTAAGCTGGGGTCGTATACGCTCAACGGAGGTTAGCCGTGTCGTATATAGCAGCAGAGTTCATGCATTTGCCACTGTTAGAGCTGCACTGAACGTACGCTAATAGGATGATAAAAACTGCTTTTATAGCTGAGTCTCGACCACAGTGGCCATAGCTCTTTGAACGGGCGACACTGCACCCAGAGTATTTATGCAACGCTAGAACGGCTCATTTGTTTACATCGGCACGCGTACGGCCACTGCTCGCTGTTTACTTCAAGTACAGTAGAAACCGTGCACCGCTCACACGAAATAATGAGGAAATGTTCAAAGCATACATGAACACTTCTCATGCACATATCAGAAGCGATCGCACTGAGACGAGAAGGCATGAACGTCCCGGGCACATCGCAAACGGCGACAACGACCACCTAGCCACACTGGCACACGAAAATGCCGATGCCTGCCGTACTCGCGTGGCAACGAGCGGTGATGTTGCTTACGATGCAGTATCGAAAGGGCCATCGCTTGTTGCCTGTTTAGCATAACAGGCAAACTGTGTGTTCGGTAACTACTAAATCTGGCAGCATAAAAATACACTCTCCGTAGTTGCACTTCGTTCATGGAAGCGCCGGCGACTGCGACCGACAGCATTCGTTCAAGAACGGTGCCTGTACCGCGGTATTAGCACTGTGCCGTGTCGCCGCATCCCACTCTCTGTGTGTGCATCGTACTATGCTAAGAGTGGTTCACTTCAAGTCGGTAAGGTCAGGACCGAACTATATAAGCAGTTTCCTTCGTCGTACTTGCTTATCCTATATTTCAGGTTCGCCGGTAGCGGACGAACTCGTAGGCTGTGTTATAGCCTAATGAAGCTGCCTGAACGAGATCGACACCGCCTGAAACTTGATGTGGAGGGCTGGAAATCGTGCATATCAGCGTCGGAAGCACGTTTCGACTCAATTTGAGCGTCAATAAATACATACACGAGCGCATTTCACGTCGTCGGTGCGATGTTCTCACTCGGCGGCCGCTCGCACGGCGATCAGCACATTGGTTTTGTCGGCGTCGTCGGTCTCTTCTTCGTCATATACTTGTATGCCAATATAGGTCTCCCACTGGCACAGTATCACAACTACAGCCGGCCGAGCGTTGACGCCGGCGTGAGGTCGACATCTGACCGACATCGGTGTCGTGTCGACATATATTGTGATGTACCGGACGTTAACCGAATATCGCTGTGAACAGCTGAAGTTTCTACCGAAACACAGCGCAAATACCGCTTCGTCTACCGGCACAGCGCCGATAATAAAGAGTTCGTGTCCTCGACGAATATGCTGCATACGCGTGCGTCGTCATCTGCACAAACCACCGACGCCGTACAAAACGTTTTCGGCGCTCGCCACTAGGGTACAGCGCATGCGCACTCGGGATATCCAAAAGGCGTATTGTCGAGCGCAGATACTGGGAACAACGAGAAGCAGGTCAGCACCATGTGGCTTCATATTGCGTCGGTATAAAGTCCCGTCCTGGAGAACAAACATGCGGAGACGTCCTGACGCTCCGAGGTAAGGCGTTCCATGATGGATCGCTAATATTGGTCACGACGCTGCTCGTCGGCGATGCGTGAGAAGACGGAGATCGACAAAGAGCAGGTATCGGTTTCGGTGCCATCGGTTGGGTCGACAGGATAGCTGGATAGGCAGTCGGCATCCTTATGTAGCTGCCCAGATTTGTAGGACACAGAAAATGTGTACTCTTGCAAGCGTAAAGCCCAGCGGCCAAGAAGCCCTGTCGGGTCTCTGAGTGATTATTATTATTATTATTATTATTATATTATTATTATTATTATTATTATTATTATTATTATTATTATTATTATTATTTAATTTGTACACATATACACACAAGGACACAAAGGGATTAAGGAGGGAGCAAGCTGACAACTGCCACCGAGAGGGGCACAACGCCTGCCTACTCCTATAGGAGGAGGGAATAGAGGAAATGAAAATATGAGAAAAGAAAAGAGGAAATAAAGAAATGACGGAGATACAGACAGAACAAAACAAAAACAAAACAAAACAAAAATACAAATAACGTCTATAAATGGGAGGCCAAGTCAGTGTCCTTCAGAAAACTTAGCAGAGCTCGATGGGCCTGGTCAAGATAGCCAGCATAAGGCATGATGATCTGTCCCGATGGTGAAATGTCGACCGAACAGGTAAGGGCGGCACTTAGCAATGGACCATACAAGAGCCAATCATTCACGTTCTGTTATACAGGGTGTTTCATTTTAGCTGCACCAAATTTTAAAAAATCGCCTGTGGCAGATAGCACAATTATAATGCTTGATCTAAACTACTCGACAAGGTGGCCATTACTTCCACGAGAAATCAAAACGCCTAATTGAATAATTAACATCATTACGCTAATTAACTTCATAATTAATCATTTTACGGCACATCTTTCAATCTACGAATTATTTCCGCTGAGTTTGCAAGGCGTATCCACTTGGAACGAATCCTCAGGACTGAACCAGTTTCGACATATTAATTTTCAAAGTGTCCGATGAAATGCATGTGCGTTGCCGTTAACTTTTTGAGGAAAACGCTGTTTTATGCATTGAAGCACAAAATTAACTGGAACGCCGATGCATTTCGTAGGACATTTGAAAATTAGTATGTCGAAACTGGTTCAGTCCTGAGGATTCGTTCCAAGTGGATACGCCTTGCGAACTCAGCGGCTATAATTGGTAGATTGAAAGGTATGCCGTAAAATAATTAATTAGGGAGTTAATTAGCGTTATTATTGTATTTTATTTTATTTACAAGTACCTTACAGGCCTCGCAGAGGCATTGTGTAAGGGGGGGGTTTATTCCTATCCTATCCTAAGGGGGGGGGGGGGGGCGATACAAAGTACGAACAAAGAACAAATTGGGTTAACATGAAAGCCAGTAAGAACAAGCAGAACAAAATGAACAACAACAGCAAAAAAAAATGTCCAAGTAAGAAACTAGTCATATGTATGCCACATGAATAGGCAAGTTTGAAACACAAAAGAAATTCAACAGCGTGTTGGACAGATCGATTGAAGCGTAGTGAAACAGACTACACAGTTTACCGGTACTAGTTGGGATAACAAACAGAACGCAATGTAACAGCATCACTTTGGGGAAAAAAAAAAGGGGGGGGGATGCATGAAACATAGGAGCAAATGGACCAGCTAAGCATTATCAGTGAAATGGTTGATGAGAAGCTCGCGAAATTTATCGTGATTACGCTGAAGGGCGATACTGTTTGGAAGATCATTCCACAGTCGTATGGCACGCGGGAGTGACGAGTAGTTAAAAGCATTAGTGCTGCCGTAGATACGAGCGTAGCTGAAGTCATTGTGTAATCGGTGCGATAGGTGAGAGGAACGTTGTAATTGTGCTAGCGGTGATCGAGTGCCAGTGACATATTTATGAAAGAGAGACAAAAGCGCAATGCCACGACGTAATGTTAATGGATGGAGTGAAAGTTCGAGCTTTAGCTGCGTTACACTGGACAAGTTGTTATATATCCGCGTGATAAAACGACAAGCCCTGTTCTGAATAGCTTCTAACTTCTGTGTTAAATATTTTTGGTGAGGTGACCAAATGGATGATGCGTACTCTAACTGGGGTCGGACAAATGTTTGGTAGGCCTGTTTACGTACGTGAGGAGTAGTGGATTGTAGGTTGCGACGAAGATACCACAGTGATCTAGAAGCATTAGCAGAAATGGTAGTTATATGGTCGACCCAGGAAAGATTTTGCGTGAGGTGAACGCCTAGATATTTATACCATGTGGTTCTAGCCAATGTGTTGTTATTGATGTTGTAATGAAAGAGCGAACGAACTGATTTACGGGTAAATGAGATAATTTTACATTTTGAAATGTTAAGAGTCATTATCCATGTTTTACACCAGTTGTTAATGCGATCCAGGTCACTTTGGAGGGATTGGTGATCATCAGCACTTTTTATGGAACGGTAAACAATGCAGTCGTCAGCAAATGTACGTATACAGGATGATATATTATTTGGCAGGTCATTAATGTAGATTAAGAATAGTAGAGGACCAAGGACGCTACCTTGTGGCACCCCGGATGTAACATCAGAAGGAGGAGAGAAGTGATTATTGACAACGGTGAACTGCCGGCGGTTAGAAAGAAAGTTACGGACCCATGACAAGGTTAGCGAATCTAATTTAAGCGCAGAAAGTTTTGATATTAGTCGGCAATGGGCTACGCGATTGAATGCTTTAGAAAAGTCTAGGAAGATGCAATCTATTTGTAAGTTATCGTTCATGTTGTAATGGAGGTCAGTAGTGAATTCAAATAACTGTGACTCACAGGAGAACCCTTTTCGCAATCCATGCTGATTTGGGAAGAAGAAATGATTTGATTCTAGGTGATCGTAGATATGCGATGCGATAATGTGTTCGAGCATCTTGCAGCAAATGCATGTTAGTGCGATGGGGCGATAATTTTCGTGCGAATGTTTATCACCACTTTTGAAAACGGGTACTACCTTTCCTATTTTCCAATCAGTGGGCAGTTCACTTGTTGATAATGACTGTTTGTAGACGTGAAGTAAGATGACGCTGGAAACTGAAGTGGTATTTTTTAGTATTCTTGAATTTATTTCGTCGACACCGGAGGACGAAGATACTTTAAGGTTATTGATCGCGTGCACAACGCCATTAAGTGTACTATCGACAGGTGCCATGTAGTGGTAGTCAAAATCATTGACATAAGGGATGCTAGAATTATCTTCTTTGGTAAAAACCGATGTAAAAAACGTGTTTAAAGCAATGGGGATGTCAGCATCCGAATATGGGGTGTTGTAAGCATTATGTATCGATATATCGTTTCCCAGGCTACGTCGACCTATCGTTTTCCAGAATTTACTAGGATTATGTTTTAGTAGTGCGGGAAGGTCTTCTGAAAAATACTTATCTTTGGCTTCACAAAGGGCAGAACAGTATGATTTCAGGTAGTTTTTATAATTAACCCATGCATCTGGCGTACACTCACGCTTCGCGGCATCGTACAGTCGCCTTTTCTTTTTTCTCATATGCTGATGTTTTCTCGTAAACCAAGGGTTAGTTTTATCGTTAGATATTGTGATAAGTGGTACGTGCTTGGATACTAATTCTGTGAGCTTGTCTCTAAAAAGAACCCAGTTACTTTCAACAGACCTGTTGTGAAAATGGGGCATCAAGATGTTATCATAAAAGACTTGCAGTTCGGCATTAATGCAATCGTAATTAACTCGGTTATAGTCGCAAATCTGTTTTCTCGTTACAGCAGTGAAAGGAAGCGGAATGTTAATGGTGAGTTGAAGTAATTTATGGTCGCTCAGTCCATCTAAGTAAGTTATGTTACTGACTGTATCAGGAGCTGTTGTAAAGATGAGGTCTAGTATATTGGGACCGCGGGTAGGTTGGGTAACTACTTGAAATAGGTTAAAATCTAAAGTAAGATCAATGAGGCCTGATGAAACAGTACATAGGGATGATAGCAGTGTCCAGTCAATCTGCGGAAAATTGAAGTCACCGAACAGATAAGTTATATCTGCGTGGAAGAGCTCAAGTGCTCTCGCAATGCTTTCACGCAGCTTGTCTGAGAAGGAGTGATCGGAGTTCGGTGCTCGGTAACAGTTGCCTATCAATAGTTTGGTGGAAGATGTAATGCAGGCCGTCCATACGATTTCCAGATCAGAATCTGTATTGATAGCAAATTATATTAGCGATTTCTTAATGCCAAGCAGAACGCCTCCCCGTCGCCTATGAGTGCGATCGCGCCTGTATATGTTAAATGAGCTGGAGCCTGAAAGAACTTCGCAATCAAGAATGTCTGGGTGTAGCCACGTTTCAGTGAAAGCGATGATATTGGAATCACTGTCTTCGAGGAAAGACGAGGCTTCAGCACACTTAGATAATATACTTTGAATATTAGTGAATGATATTGACAAGGGGGAAGACATGATGACTGGTTTCGGCTGTTTCAAGATGTGCGCACGTTCACTGCGCATGAGCTATTGATTAAACTGCATGACAGTATCAGTCGTCACATTGTAAATATAGGTTTTTGAGTCGATGCGCAGTTTGTCAACTGACAACTTATACTTCTTTTTCTGCGATTTGGCGAAATTTATAAGTTTTGCCCTGGCTTTGCGAGTTGCAGGCGAGAAATCTTCGCGTATCGCAAAATTTGTTCCCTTAAGTTTAGGTCCCGATGACAGTATGAGTGCTTTGTCCTTGAAATGGGTCAGCTTGGCAATTATTGGCCTTCGCTTTTCTGGGCTATATTTTCCTAAACGGTGAACGCGCTCAAATTGAACGCTGTTAGCGGTCATCTGCAATTCTTCCGAGCAGAATTTACCTATTTTTTTGTTCGGACATTGCCCTGTCTTCACCTGACTCATCTTCTATGTCAAAAAATAGAAGATTCGAGCGCCGCATCCTATTTTCTACATCCTCACATCTTGACGCAATAGCCGTCAGTTGATCCGAGACGCACATAGTTTCATCATTTTTGTTTTCCTCTGCTGTGCGACGCGAAGCAACAGCTGCTTCCAAGGTCGCCACTTTAGCATTAAGTATTCGAACAGTGTTTTCATAGGTTTCCTGCCTTTCTCTGACGCTTTTTAGCTCTTCTAGTAAAGAACCCTTTGCTTCCTCAAGCTTTCGCATGGTTTCTAGCGCCACGGCAAAAATGTCAGCCTCGCTTGTTGACATAGGACCTGGGTTTGACTCGACATCACCAGCAAGCAAGAGCAAAACGTTACACAAGGAAGAACAAAAGCCAGCTGAAAAAAACATGCGTTCGCTTCAGAATGTCTTCAAGAGCATGTGGGCACGACACCGCGAGAAGACAGCAGTTGCTACTCTTAACACAAGCCGCGTTGTTTAGGTAACTAACCTGAAACATCAAGCAGCATGAAGGCATCTTGTCTGGTGCGATGTCGTGCCCGATCGAAGTGTAGGCTTGTTGGGTGCTTTTTATACTGCGCGCCGGCCGCCTCGAACGCAGCTGTCGTTGATCCGGGTTGGCAGACGGACGGGCAGGCTCCATCCAGAACTGGCGCATGATGTGTCGAATTCGGCATAGTCAGCGGCAAGCACGTTGACGGAAGGTGGTCTGGAACGATGAGCCATGACCAGATAGTCCAGGTGATAGCGGCCTGAAACATCAAGCAGCATGAAGGCATCTTGTCTGGTGCGAGGTCGTGCCTGATGTAATTATGTTAATTATTCAATTAGGCGTTTTGATTTCTTGTGGTAATGGCCGTCTCATCGAGTAGTTTAGATCCAGGATTATAATTGTGCTACTGCTACAGGCAATTTGTTTTTTTAATTTGGTGCAGCTCAAATGACACATCCTGTAGAGTAGTTTTGCTCTGGTGCTCAAAGAAGACGGCTACCATACGCGATCACGCGATGGGTGTCCCGCTGTCGTTGGGACAAGATAGCGCTAATGCCATGGCCGTTTGCATCAGTGCGAACTTCTGTGTAGGCATGCGGATCAAAATGACACAAAACAGGTGGATTGATAAGGCGACTGATAAGCGTTGAAAATGCTTTATCCTGGTCGAGTCCCCAACGAAAAGTGGTGTACTTTTTGAGACCTGTGACAGGAAGAGGGATTTCGGCAAAGTTCTGGATAAATCGCCGAAAATAGGAACACAACTTTAGGAAACTGCGGGCATAGGTAGAAGAACGCGGAAGTAGAAACTCACCGACGGCACGAACTTTGTGAGGATCAAGCTGTACGCTAGCAGCGTCAACCAAGTGACCAAGTACTCGTATTTGACGGTGGCCGAAATGCCATTTTGCACAACTGAGTTGTAGGCCGGCTCATCGAAAAACAGCAAGGATAGCTGAGAGTCGATGGAGGTAGCTCTCAAACGTCGGTGAAAAAACAATGACGTCATCAAGGTAGCAGAGGCATGTGGTCCATTTGAATCCCCAAATAAGAGAGTCCATCATGCGTTCGAAGGTAGCAGAGGCATTACACAGTCCGAAAGGCATCACTTTAAGTTGGTAGAAACCATCTGGGGTGACAAAGGCGGTCTTTTCGCGATCACGTTCATCCACTGCGATTTCCCTGTAGCCAGAGCGCAAATCAATCGACGAAAAATAACTGGCACCGTGTAAGCAGTCCAGCGCGTCATCAATACGCGGAAGCGGATGCACGTCCTTTTTGGTTATCTTATTGAGGCGACAATAATCAATACAAGATCTCCAGCTATTGCCCTTCTTTTTAACCAAGACGACAGGAGACGCCCACGGACTGCAGGAAGGCTCGATAATATCTTCGGAGAGCATTTTGTCCACCTCCGTTTGGATCACCTGGCGTTCAGCCGCTGACACACGATAGGGCCTCCTGTGTATAGAAGGAGCGTCACCAGTGTGGACTGCATGGGTGACAACACGGGTGCGACTTAACGGGCGTTTTCCCAAAGATGTCTTCATAGGACATCAGAATGCGGCGAAGGGCGGCATAAGCAGGTCAGTAGCTATCATTGTCGTTAGCGTATCGTTGTGTGGAATAGGAGGGTCGGAATGTGCAGCAGTGTCGAATCGTGGTTCGGGTGTTACAGCAGCTACTGCACAGTCTTCCAAAGGGGACAGCACAGCGAGAGATGCACCCTCAGGAAGCACTTGCAGATACGAACCAAATTTCAGAAGAGGAAGCGATTGCTCTATTATTGACAAGAGTTACAATTGAGCTTGGTAGTGTTATTTGGCATGCCAGGAGGACATCGCAAAGTGGGGACAGCACGTAAGGATCATCTCGAAGTGGTGGACAAGGCGGCATGAGGACGTAGGTCGCAGCATCAGGTTGCAGTCGAACGAATTCACTCGAACGAAATCGAGACTTATGGTCGTCGGTCGCGTCGGCAAAGTAATGGGGCAGCTCAAGGAGAAGGGTGCCGGTTGCACAGTCAATAAGTGCTTAATGGGCAGTCAGAAAGTCGATTTCAAGAATCACCTCGTTGGGACACTCGGCCAGTACAGTGAACAGAACTAACACTGGACGGCCGGCAATGATAACACGGGCGGCGCACATTCTCATCACGGCCGTTGTACTGCCATTAACCACTCGGACGGCAGGCGACTCGGCAGGTGTCAGGACTTAGCGGAGACGGCTACGAAGATCTGATCGCATAACCGACACCTGAGTGCTAGTATCAATGAGGGCTGTAACGGGCACATCATCAACAAAAAATTCAACAAGGTTCGGTCGAGCAGCAGGGGTCAGCAGAAGTTTTGCAGTCCGAGTCGTAAATACAGCCTCACCTCCGGGGCTGCATTGCTTAGTTTTCCGAGAAGCGGCCCGCGCAGGACGGGGACAAATGAAGTCGAGGTGTAGGCGAACGTGACTGACGGCGTTGCGGTGAGGGCGAGCGGCTAGTGGTGTTTCCCCGAGAGGAAAGGCCGGCATTGTATGGTTCACAGAGGGGCGACAGAGGCCGAGGGTCTCGGTCGAAGGGGCGATCAGCATATGGTCGAAGCGAGGAGTACCAGCGGCTACTACGGCGGTGGTGGGAGATGCGACCGACCCGGGAGCAAGCGAAGAAAATTGGCCTGTCATCCGGTGTTTGCCACTCAAAGGGATTTCGATATGGAGTCTGGAACGACTGTCGAGGTGCGACAGAGGCAATGACAGGAATGGGACGTGGGCGGACGGCAGACTGGATGTCAATGTTGGCAATTTTTTGGCGGACAACAGCTGGAATGATCGAGATGGTCATGTTCTCGTGCATATGGGGACAGTGAGAACTTCGAGCCATAGCGTCAAGTTCGCGACAGATGACCTGTGTCAAGCTTGGCGTTGTTGACGGATGTGATGCTCGAGGGTCGTTGTAGCAGGAAGTGGTAGCCGTATTTGGAAGCCGGTCGAAGCATTGTACGATGCGTTTGCTCCTCGCTTGCTCAAAATTCCGGCATCCCTTAATGATGGACACAACCGTAGAGCAATTCCTGCAAAGCAGGAGTTTGAACGCATCGTCCGCGATGCCCTTCAAGATGTGTCCAACCCTATCGGCCTCCAGCATGTCCGCGTCCGCTTTACGGCAGAGAGCCAAAACGTCTTGAATATACGCGACGTACGATTCGGTTGATGTCTAGGCACAAAACGCTCGCTATTGCTTGGCCTCCATTTGACGTCCCACAGGTCTTCCGAAAAGATCGCGTAGCTTTTTCTTGCAGGACTCCCCGCTTGTAATATTGGCTTCATGCGTCTCGAACCATACCGTCGCGGTTCCTCCCAAATAAAATATCACGTTGGCCAGCAGAAGTGGGGCATTCCACTTGTTGTGCTTACCGACGCGCTCATAAGACGTCAGGCAGTCTTCGACGTCGGCCTTGCCAGTGCCAGTGAAGATTCCCGGGTGACGTTGCTGGTTTAGTACCACTTCCGCTGGTGTCTGAGCGTCGGAGGCAGCGTCAGCGTCGGAGGCAGTGTCAGTAGCCATAACAGCGGAACCGATTTGACGCCCGCTGCGAAGATCCAGGGCTGGCTTGTGGCGAGATTACCCCACACGTCCACCAAAATGTTACGGGGAGACAATATATGTATTGTACTGTAAAATAAGGAGCAATGGAGATGTGGTTTGGAGAGAGAGAACGATGACGAGAGAGATAAACCTTGTTTTCGGTGCACGATCCGCTGTGCTGCCTCTCGCTGCTCTATCGTTCTAGTCGCGAACGCTTACTTCCCGAAGTGCTTTGTGACATTTGGTGGAGGTGCTGGCCCTTTTGCAAACCAGGAACTCCGAAGCCGGACGATCCCTGTCACATCTCCCATGCCTGAGGAGAGTGGTCCTACCGATCCACCTCCGGCACCGCCTCCGGTCATCTGTCCTGGTGCGCCACGCCAACGGGATCCTCCCATCTTCAATGGCACTGACGATCATGACGTAGAGGACTGTCTGTCATCGTACGACCGAGTGAGTACCCACGACAAATGGAATGACGTTGCCAAGCTTGGTTACGTACCATTCTAGCTTTCCGGGGTCACCGATCTTTGGTTCCGAAACCATGATGCTGACTTTTCCACCTGGACAGCATTCCAATATAATACAGTATTTACAACATATACAGCTCAGTGGTCAGGGTAACACAGTCGACTGATCTCCGAGACATTTCAACCTCCTCTTCACCTCCCAACGTTATTCTGTACAAAGCAGCACAAACTTGTATGTGACACTATGATATAGGAGCATAATTTTAGTTAAAGAAAGGGCAAATTAACCGTCAAGTATTTCTCATCATTATGATGATTAACTATCATCATTAGCAATGGCTCAAGCGTCGTCGTCTTCCACAGCTGGCTCGTTGGCGCCCCACGGATCGTGTCACTACTCCCGCGTTCGTCGTCATAGTCTTCCACAGCTGGCTCCGCTGCCACTCATCATTCCAGCGTAGAATTTCACTTCTCTTTTGTCGTCGTAATGGGGAGGCCGCGTTTACTGTAGTATGGGCCATTGCTTAAGGGGTATGAGTCATTCATTGTCTTACCGTGAGGGGCAGATTTAATTTTGAAGCAATTTAATTTTGAAGAATTGCAAGCGGCAGTGCGACAACGGCGGACTGTGGGTATACCATCAGTGATGTCGTTCTCTGCGTGACAGCCGAACGTATGTCTAACCTCATTAAGAAATACAACGACGTAACCAATAATTGAGAAATACTTTACTGTGCCGTCGGGATTAGCCCATTGATAAACGCCGAAGCCGCACATTTCAGCTTCGCTGGTTAACCATCTGTACGGAGTGCTGGGAGGTGATTTTACGTTACGGAGAAGGTAAATGTCTTATTGGCGGTGGTCTTTGCGCAGACTACCAAAAAGCGATGGAGCGCAAGCGTGCGCAGCGGGCCGAAGCTGCCCTGGCCAGCAAGACGTCGGAGGATGCACGCGCGGCGGTGCAAGAGGAGGTTACTTGTCGCGTTGCATGCAGTTTATTAGGAACTTATTAGGGTAGGTAATATCAGGGTCAGTCGACCCTCATATTACTGGGGATGTTTTCGCGATCATAAAAGCCGCCAGTGCCCGTGTCAGTAGCAGCTGCTGCTTTGCCGGTCCCTCCTGCAGCGTAGTTTGCAGAGGCAAGACAAAACAATTTGCGGTTGTCCTTGAGACGAAATTGTAAATACCCTGCTACGTGCGGCTCAATAATATTTTACTCAAATGTTCACAGGAGCCATGACTTCAGATCAATGCATCTTCTGATTGTTCAAAAAATGGTGCTGGGCTCCTTTAGGTGTATGCATTGCAATGACTTGAAAGTGTTTGTCTCATGTTACAATAATGTTACAATACACTTTGCAAACTGACTGCAACTGAACTTGCTTTTGCGGCTGCAGGAGGGCGGTAAATGTAATTGCAGTGCTTCAAAGCGCGTGCTTGAATTGGAGGCCCAGGTGCAGGACCTTGAAGAGAGGATGCAGGAGGCCAAAAACAATTACGATAAGTTACATTTTGCCAGGTATGTTAAAGCGTGGCCACAGCCTGCATGCTTACTGCCAGAGATGACAGCCTTCTCCAAAAGCTGGCAAACTATGTTCCACTTAGCAGACAAATTATTCACCGATGGTCATGCAGAGTTTCCCCAAAAAGTTTTCTTTTTCTGTAGCCATATTTTTCTTATTGTGATTAAAAAATGTACTTGCTTGTTTTCAAGTGACAATTAAAACAAGAATTTTAAAAGTAAAGCTACCCTGATGCAAGCCGTATTATTGCGATACAACTCACCGATATTTATTTGAACTGACATGTTTTAAGAAACTGGGTAGCGCATAGACCTTGCTTTCTTACTGGCACGAACACGACCCAGCACGTCGCCAGCGTTCTCGTCGTAGCCTGAAGACTTCTCGCAATCACAACCAATGTCGGACTAACTCCGCCAGACAAATATCAGGTCTTCAGGTGCACTAACCTTGTCTTCAAGCCAAATTCTGTCTTTGCTAACACTTTTCTATTTCTCGGTTTATGGCGAAAATAATTATATCGACACTCCAGGCAAATTTTCGCTGCTGTGGTTGCCGTGATGTTCCGTATTAAATCCAAAAGCCGTATAAGTGAGTGACCCATACGCTGTGGGTGCGGCACAAAGCGTGTGACAGTGCGCCGACAAGGATGGCAGCTTGATGGGCATTATCTGCCCCCGCGCTCTATATTCGGGTTAGTTGTAGGTCACGTAATCAAACGCGAATGTGAAGGAGAGCACGCTTATTCTCCTCTAACCATGTCGTAGCTGTGAATTCCTGTGCGCTGCTGACGCTTATGCAGCCTGCGTGCCATATATAATTGTTGGTAATCATTGGTGGGTGCAATGATGCAGGGCGAGCAGGGATGGCTGCTAACTTCATGCACGCTGTCTTCCTTGCGGGGCTGTCTTTCTGCGCCCCTAGTATTGCAGAGCAGAGGTCGTTGCAGATCAGTGACAGATCTGTCTGTAGTGGACATAAAAAAATAGGCAGAGGACCCGCCGTGGTTGCTTAGTGGTTGTGGTGTTGGGCTGCTAAGCACGAGGTCGCGGGATCAAATCCCGGCCACGGTGACCGCATTTCGATGGAGGCACAATGCGAATACACCCGTGTACTTAGATTTAGGTGCACGTTAAAGAACCCAAGGTGTTCCGAACTTCTGGAGCACCCCACTAGGCGTGCCTCATAATCAGATCGTGGTTTTGGCACGCGAAACCCGATAATTAATTATTAAACATAGGCAGATAATCTTGATGAATCTAATTTTCGGAGTTGCGCTGAATCGCGCGGCTGCACGAACCGTTCGCCTCCGCTGCCGGCGTTCTTCATAAAGCTTGCGTTGTGAAAGCGAGTGCTCGAGGTCATCCAGTGAGGTATTTACAGGTTTACATGGTCCGTGTATTACACTATGCTTGCTATTTTAATTTTAGCCGAATATTTACTACGATTTATATGGCCACTATAACTAACGAATATACTCGTATAAGGACCGCACTTTTCTGTCGCGATTTGACGGGCCCTTCATGGGACCGGGCCATTTGACCTCATTTTCCAACTACGAGTATGAAATCCGCCGTAAACCTCCGCGATCGCCTCCTCTCGACATCCAGTAGCGACGCGCGAAAGTGTGCTGCGAGCGACAATTCGCTGTTAAGCCCGATCAGAAGCAACGCACGGAACACGATTGCTTCTGGGTTAGATGTCTTTATATATATATATATATATATATATATATATATATATATATATTGGCTGTCAAGTTATGGGTGCGACCCTTACACGGTTTCACACGCGAATAATCTTCCTTCGTGTAATTGTCTTCTAGTTGGTTATTACTCATACTGCTTCGCCTTCCCGGCCAAACTACACTCCTATTTTTTTAGTACTTTGAGTCCGAGTACAAGCGCTGCTGCGCATGACTTCTAGACTTCTATTTATTCTGATTTTGAGTGAATCCGGCTTGGCATCATTTCGGTTACTGAGTGAATTCTATATACAAGATGTTTCAGCGAGCAGTTTCCAAAATTTTTAAAGGCGGCCTGAGGCAGATAGTACAATTGTAGTTCATGAGCTCGTCTACTCGAAGAGGCGGGCAGTACTTGCACAAAAAAATTGAAATGCATAATCGACTAATTACCAAAATTAACCAATTAAGTTTTTAGCTAATTACCTTATGTGCCATGTTGCAATTTAGAAATCCTAGCCGTGGACTGCGGATCCACTTTGAACTAAATCTCTGGCTGACACCAGTATGGTATGCTATGATAAAACTCCCTCGGAACGCGCGTCGGCACGTAGCGGGCCGCTCCCACGTCGGTACAGAAAGGCCCAGCCTCTCCGCTGCGTCGCGGGCCCGATGGACACCAGTGTCGAGATATTAATTCTCTAACTTTTCGGAGAAATACATTGGCGTGCCAGTCACTTTCTCAATAAAACGTCGTTTCATGCATCAAAACACAAAAGCATGAAAAGAACAAATTATGGGATTTTACGTGCCAAAACCACGATCTGATTATGAGGCACGCCGTAGTGGAGGACTCTGGAATAATTTAGACCATCTGGGGTTCTTTAACGTGCACCTAAATCTAAGTATACGGGTGTTCTAGCATTTCGCCCCATCGAAATGCAGCCGCCGTGGCCGTGATTTGATCCCGCGACCTCATGCTTAGCAGTCCAACACCATAGCCACTAAACAACCACGGCGGGTAAACTCAAAAGTAACTGGAACGCCAAACTCCACAATGTTCGGGAATTAATATCTCGAAACTGGTGCCATCCTGAGAATTACTTCCTAGTGCATCCGCCTTGCGAATTTCACGGCTAGAATTTGTAAATTGCAACACGGGCCATAAGTTATATGTTAAAAACCTAAACGGTGATTTTGTAATTAGTCGATTATGCATTTCAATTTTTTGTGCAAGTAATGTCCACCTCTTCGAGTAGACCAGCTCATGATCTAGAATTGTGCTATTTGCCACAGGCAACCATTAAAATTTTTTGAGAGTGTTTGCTGAAACACCCCGTATTTATGGCCTCTGCGTGCAAGAGGCGATGTTTCCAGTCCTAATGCGTAAATGTTGTAAATAATTAGAAGAGCTTTTTTTCTTTTATTTTGTCGCCAGTCGTTAGCATTGCCTACTGGAAAGAGAATAAATATTGAGACACATATCACTCACGTGCTTTTCACACGCCCTTGATAGAAGACTCTGCCGAAGGGGTCACTGAAGTCTGAAGGTGTTTTTCGCGGTCAAAAAGCACGCAAAGTAATTTGAAGTAAGGTGAACATACATCAACATATTCATTCTCTAGGTATAGGTTATCCATTCAGTTGACTACCTCCTTCTCTTTAAAAAATTATAATAAACTTTGTCCTTTGTATAAATTTAAATATGTTGTGTGAGTTCTCAGCGGAAATTTAAAAAAAATGTTAAAGTGAGGAAACACAGATGAGGTAGCCGCCGATGGTGCTTCTAATGCGCTTGTCCTCCTATTGTCAGGATTTGGCGAAATAAAGCGAAAGTATAAATTAAGGGCCTTGCACGTCCGCGCCAACAATAGTGCCGTAAGCTTTTAGCCACAACAAAAGTGAAAATGTGCAGGCAACGCAAGGGAATCCTGAAATGACGTGCGTAACACAACTCCGGTCATGACATTTTAGGGGTGGGGGGCTCAGCCCCCCCCCCCCCCCGGGAAAATTCCGGGGAGAGGCTGGAGCCCCAGAGCCCCCCCCCCCCCCCCCCCCCCGCGTAGTCGGCGCCTATGCTGTAAGCTACACTTAATACTGACCTCTCCAACGTCCACACATGGTGTACCTTAAACCAACTGCGTATAAATCCAGTTAAGACAACGTTTGTCTTCTTTCACAGTCCACCAAAAGTATTAGTAAATCCCATAACAATTTCTTTGCATAACTATGTACTACCGATATCTGAAAAAGTGAGATTTCTTGGTGGGTTACCCTTGACAAACACCTAAAATAGCACTGCCATGTCAGTTCATTACTGCACAAAGTGTCATTTGGTATTCATGTTCTCATCAAAGCACGTGCATACTTTGCACCACATAGTCTTACTTCGTTATATCATGCGTATGTAGGTAGCCATTTAACATACTGTTTGTCTACATGGGGAAACACATATCCTACTCACCTCAAGCCTTTAGAACGCCTCCAAAACCAAGCATTGAAGCTCATGACATGTACACCACTGCGATGCCATTCCCTGCCTCTTTACCAACTTCTTCGTATTCTACCCCTTCGGTATTTATTTCAATATAAGTTATCGCTTCTCATGTTTCGCTTCATTTATCTTGACATACCTATGGACGTCCTTTCTTTGTGTCACATTGTTAATTCATACAGAACAAGGTTTTATGAACAGAATAACTTCCTTTTACCGAAAATCACATCACATCATGGAAAGTTTACCCTCACATTCGGTGGTATAAGTGTTTGGAATGCAATTACCGCAGACATTAAGATTACCTCTTCTTTCTACTCCTTTAAACGAAAATTAAAAATAAAATTGTTAGAAGAGCTGCTTTCTCTGTGATTTTTCTTTCTTTTTTGTCCTTTTGGACTTTCTTTTTCGTGCCTATTTTCTTGCCGATTTTCCTTTTCGTCTTTGTCTTTTCTGCGGACGTGTGTTTTCTAGTATTTGTGTAAGAATTTCTACTACATATAACTTTCTTCGCTCTTATTGTTCATATAGACTTTAAATAAATACGCTCGTGTTCTATTGCTTTAAATTCACAAGTTAAACTATCTTCATAATCTGTTTTTATGCCTTTAATTGTTAGCTTATCATAATGAAATAACCTTTTTATGATATTTATTTTTATATTATTATCTTGTTATTTTGTTTTTATATAACACTCTGGTTTGTGTAAAGTTGTTATCGCTTGTTGGATGCATTCTGCTGCTGTTTATGTGATTATATCGTATGCATTGTAAAACAGGAGGTCCCCCGGACAGTTCTACTTTGGGACCTCCTAATGTACTAAGATGTATGCTTTTTTGCTCTTGCGCTACAAATAAACTTCAAAACTTCAAACTTCAAACAACGTTGGATGAACGCACAAAAAGCGCGGAACGAGCTTTTATATAGAGGAGAATAAATATTTCCTAATTTCACAAGGAGTCTTGCGTCTACTTTGTGAAATTGCACGTGGCACAGATTCGATGGGATTTGACAAGATCGTTCGCAATAATTTTTTTACCAAATAATAAACCGATTCCGCACGAAGACCCCGCGCGGTCGGGCACGTGCAGCCGGCGTATTAGCTAGCGTTCAAAATGCGCGCGCCCAAAATCGAAAACGGAAGTGATTGATGCTGACTGCTTGGCACTCCGCAGTACAATTCAGCCGCTGGGCTTGTGGGGATGCGCGACTCTCACGCGTCTCCTGTAATCCGGCTTCACCGCGTAGCTAAGTGCCGACGGCGGTCGTGGTGGTTGCGGCACATTGCGAGAGATGGCGCGAGTGTCGCGATGCTGGCGCCACCGGGCGGCGGGGTGACTTGGGAGAAAGGGGTCAACGGCGCTTCCTCAGGGCTCTCACACTCTCAAGTTCAACAAATGGCCACAGAGGGCGAAAAAATCGACCGCACGGGCGCGGCTAATAAACCAAGCCTAGTGCGTTTTCAAAAAAATTGCCCCGGTGAGTTCCATTGTCTCCCGCTAGAGGCGCCGTAGTAAGCGCAATTTCAACCTACAAACTTACTCCCACGCTTATCGAAGTGTTATTTTATGACAAAAGACTACATATTTATTATTCCTAATTATACATCCTACTTTTGAGCAGTAACACTATTGTTTTTTTGTCATTATAGACACAAAAAAACGTTCATCATCATCGACCTCCCACATGACCTCTCGCTTCGATTTAAAATTTTTACCGGTGTTTTCGGGACACGGCAAGCACGGATTCATTGGTCGGTACACTTATGCTGGTTGCTTATTTGTGCTAAAACCACTTTATTACGCTTCGACACCTCGCGTTGTTTAACTTGGCGTGAAGTGACGTGTTTGCGAGCTGAGATGTAAGCCCGAAAGCTAGGTTTTGGTCGTGAACTATGCGGAACAAGTATGCATCGAAACGGGAGACGGATTCTGCTGCGACTGAGGATGGCAATACCGGTGAGTCGTTTAACATTGCTGTTTGAATCGTTATTTAATATTCGTCTCGTTATTTCACAGGCGGAGACAAGTTAACGAACTAAATCCTGCATTACATATAGGTAGTCGGGACCCTACGTTGCCGTTTCTGAAATAAACCAGTAGTTGCGAGACCGCCGTTATACACACACAATCACGAAAGAAAGAGCGATATCGGAACGCGCAGCACGTTTTTCATCTCGTTGTAGCCGTGGCCTTGGCCGACTGAGTAGCCTTATCAATGTTTTTTTTTTTTCTTCGAGTCCACCGGCAACTTCTTTCGTCCACAAAACCGATTAACACTTTGGTAAACTGAAGTGAAAGTACTCAATTTAATGTAATTAAACAATTGCACGCATAATAATTAACCTTTATTTCGTACTTGTTGGTTCCAAGTGTTCTTGCTGTTAAGTTTGGTTTACCTCAGGGCATTTATTTTTGCAGTAGTGGAGCGGTGCATCGCGGTCGTGCAGAAAAAGAATACATCCGTTGTAATACATGAAATGTATGTCTTTCATGCGTTTGCTTGTGGAACCAGCAGTGTGATCTCTTCTAGTGTATAAATGAGCGCAAAAATGTTCTCATTTGTGATCCTAGTAATAATTCAGGTATTCAAACGCATTGTTGTTAGGCAGACATCAATTTTATGGACAGTAGCAATATTTAGTTAATTAACATGCTGCTTAAGCTCCCTAGAACAAACGGTGTACATTTACATGTGTTGTGCAGTCAGAAACTATTACAATATATATCACAGCTTTTTGCATTTCATATTGTGAAATTGTGTTTTTTCAATTTTTGATGCAGTCAAAATTTCTCTTCCAGACATGAAGTAAAGAGGACCGCACCAGTGCAAAGCAACACACTACACACAGTAAAGAGAAGCTACTGCCTGCTACAACCAGGTCATCGTGTGGACTTTTGCTTCTACTACAAGGTAAACAACACCGGGTTCAGAAATAAATATGCTTGATATACGCTGTATTCGCTTGCAAGTCTTGAGATACATTGTCATTTGTTTGTAGCAGATGATATCAATGTTTGTTCATATTTACGGTGCAGCATAATGGATTCAAACATGATGATGATGATGATATATGTTGTTTTCTGGCGCAAGGGCCAGCTATGGCCAAAGAGCGCCAAGACGTGGTGTACTGAGTGAGCAATGGTATGATCAATGACAGTGGGTAGGTGTAGGGTGGCTGTAAAGGGGCCTAAAATCCTGCGCACTAAAGGTGCGTAAAATACAAAATTAATAAGATCATGACAATGATGTGATAGGGCGCAATGAATATAATATAGTATAAAAATGTAGTAAGCGATACCAGGCACTACTGCCTCACAGAGACCCTTAGAAGCAAGAGCCTGGAGGAGAGTGCATTTCAAAATGCTGTCGCAGCAGCGTCCTCTGAAAGAGGACCCTGCTACGAATCTCTCGGGCGAAGAACTTGCAAAATGTCGATGTCGGTTAAAAAGGCTATAACTGATTCGTGCTGAAATACGGGTCATTACGTAAAAACATCGCTGGGTGAAGGGGTATATTCTCTCTATAGGCTTGAACAAAGTGTTTTTCTTTCAGGTTCTATTAGTGGACACTGCACTAGGATGTGAAGTACAGTAAGTACCTCCCCACATCTAGTACAGGTCGGGGGTTCGCCTCCAGACAACAAGTAATTGTGCGTGCCATAAGTGTGTCCTATTCTGAGCCTACAGAATAGGACATCATTTCTTCTAGATTTCGTGGTCGATAGCCAGTTCCCTAAGCGAGGCTTAATTAAATGAAGTTTGTTTAGACTCTGGGCGTCCCACAAACGTTGCCAGTGGGCTCGAAGTCTCTTGCGTAGATATGGCTTCATATCGGGAACAGGGACGGGCATGGATGTGTTTCCAGCTCTTGCGTCGATGGATGTGGCAATCTGGTCTGCCAGTACATTTCCCTCAATGTCTCGGTGTCCTGGCACCCAGCACACCACAACATGTTGCCCAGACGCATAAATATTACATATTAATGAATAAAGCGATACTATTATGGGATTTTTGTGCCTTTTAAGAGATTTTAAAGCTTTTACTACGCTCAGCGAGTCTGTGTAGATAATTGTTTTTGGTGTTTTCGATTCTTTGATATGTTTAAGAGCCGACAGTATTGCATAAGCCTCTGCTGTGAAAATGCTCGTTTGGGGGTGCAGGGCGTCGGCATCTGAAAATGATGGGCCAACCGCTGCATAAGAGACGCCAGCATGAGACTTTGACGCATCGGTGTAAAATTCCGGACAGGAGTATTTATGCTGCAGTTCGAGGAAATGCATTCGAATGTGTGCATCCGGGGCGTGCTTCGTAACATGTAAAAAGGACAAATCACAGTCGACAATCTGCCATTGCCACGGTGAGACCTGTATAGTGGGTGTCATTAGACGACATTCAAAGAGTGGGACATCCATTTCCTCAGCCAGACTTCTCACACGCAACGAGAAGGACTCTCTTACTGCAGGTCGGTTATGAAAGAGGTGGGAGCTGGACAAATCATTTACGGTGGAATATGAGGGATGTTCACTGTTTGCATTCACTCTAAGGAAATACATGAAAGCTGTGTAGGTCCTCTGGAAGTGGAGGGACCACTCATTGGATTCCACGTAAAGGCTTTCTACAGGGCTTGTCCTAAAGGCACCTGTAGACAAGCGAATACCTAGATGGTGGATGGGGTCCAGCATCTTCAACGCGGTTGGGGTGGCTGACTGGTAAATTATGGCCCCGTAGTCCAGTCGTGTTCGTATGAGGCTTTTATACAAATTTAATAGACACTTTCTGTCACTACCCCATGTAGTCCGTGACAACACTTTTAAAATATTCATTGTTTTCATGCACTTGTTTTTTAGATGTTTTAGGTGTGGTATGAATGTTAGCTTAGTGTCAAGAATTATGCCTAAGAATTTATGTTCCGTTTTCACAGGTAGACGCTGTCCTTGCAGGTCAATGTCGGGGTCGGGGTACAGTCCTCTCTTTCTAGAAAAAAGGACGCAGGTGCTCTTTTGTGGATTTAGGCAGAACCCATTCTCGTCTGCCCATTTAGCCACCTTGTTCAGACCAAGTTGAACCTGCCGCTCACAGATTGCAAGGTTGCATGATTTAAATCCAATCTGTATATCATCGACGTACTTTGCATAAAACATGTTGCGTGGGATGCATAGGCGCAATGAATTCATTTTTACAATGAAGAGAGTGCAACTGAGCACCCCACCCTGTGGCACTCCAGTTTCCTGCACAAAAGGTCGTGATAATGCATTGCCAACTCGAACACGGAATGTGCGATTCACCAGATAACTTTCAATGACATTTAACATATTACCACGTACACCAAAGTGGGAGAGGTCTCTCAGTATTCCAAACCGCCATGTGGTGTCGTAGGCCTTTTCCATGTCTAGGAATACAGATAAAAAGAATTGTTTGTGAACAAAAGCTTCACGTATCTGTGCCTCAATATGTATCAAATTGTCAATGGTGGATCGGCCCTCGCGAAAACCACACTGGTATGAGTCAAGCAGCTTGTTCGATTCTAGGAAATGTATCAGACGACGATTTATCATTTTCTCGAAAGCTTTGCAGAGGCAGCTTGTTAGAGCTATGGGCCGGTAACTCGATACGGACGATGGATCCTTGCCCTGCTTCAGGATAGGGATCACTATGGCCTCTTTCCAGGCAGAGGGGATTTCGCCGGAGGTCAATATAGAGTTAGAGACAGAGAAGGGTTTTCTTAGTTTCAGAGGGTAGGTTTTTCAACATGTCATATAGTATACGGTCAGGGCCTGGAGCAGATTGGTTGCAACAGGTGAGTGATGCATGCAGCTCTGCTAGGGAGAAAGGTAGGTTATATGGCTCGTTTCCGGTGCTCTTTCGGTCCAGTTTTTGTTTTTCTATTGCTGATTTGTATCTTATAAACGCTGGAGAATAGTGTGATGAACTGGACACATGTTCAAAATGTGCACCCAGATCGTTCGCTTGGTCCTCCAGGCTGTCTCCCTGCGTGTGTACCAGGGGAGGCGGATGTGTTTGTCGTCCTTTTACTCTATTCACCCTGTTCCAAACCTTGGCCTCATCCGTGTACGAGTTGATACTTGATAAAAATGTTTGCCAGCTGTCTCTCCTGGCTTGTCTACGTGTTCTCCTACCTTGGGACTTGATTTTCTTGAAACTGACAAGGTTTTCAGCAGTAGGATAATCGCGAAGCTGCCTCCATGCTTTGTTCTGCTGCCTACGTGCGTTCCGGCATTGTTCATTCCACCACGGAACACGGCGTTTGCTAGAAAGTGCACTTGTTTGGTGAATACACTTAGAAGCTGCATCAATTATGAAATTAGTCAAATACTCGATGGCACCGTCAATTCCGAGCGATGAAATGTCTGCCCACGAGAGCTTACTGGTAAGTGTTTGGAATTTATCCCAGTCCGCTGCATTGACCTTCCACCGGGGAGCATGTGGTGGAGATTCGTATTGTCTTGGTGGTCTCAGCAGTATTGGGAAATGGTCGCTCCCGTAAGGGTTTTTTATAACTTCCCATTCAAGTTCAGGGAATATGGATGGAGAAGCTATGCTCAGATCTATAGAGGAAAATGTTTTGTTTGCAAGACAATAATATGTAGATTCTTTTTTGTTAAGCAGACAAGCACCGGATGAGAAAAGAAAATCTTGAATTAGACGGCCTCGCGCATCGATGCGAGCGTCGCCCCACAGACTGTTGTGTGCATTGAGATCGCCAAGAACAAGATAGGGCTCTGGCAATTCGTCTATCAAGGACTGAAATTCGTGTTTGTGTAAGCGGTAATGTGGGGGTATGTATACCGAGCAAATGGTGATGAGTTTGTTAAGGAGAACCAGTCGAACTGCCACTGCTTCAAGGGGCGTTTGCAGCTGCAAACGTTGACATGCTATGCTATCGTGAATCACAATGGCAACAGTGCCTGATGATGCGAGACCATCATCGCGATCTTTACGAAACGTAACATACTGTCGAAGAAAGTTTGTATGTGCCGATTTTAAATGAGTTTCCTGTACACACAGCACTTTTGGATTGTGTTTGTGGAGAAGTTCTTGCACATCATCGAGGTTCCTAAGAAGGCCTCTGATGTTCCATTGTATAATTTGTGTGGCCATACTGAAAGTAAATGGGTGCTGTGTGTACTAAAAACAAAAAGGAAGTGTTGCATTAGATTACAGAGCCCTTTCCAGGCCCTGTAACGCGAGATTTGTCTTTTCTGAAGCGGTCGAGGGAACCTCGCCGCTCCTTAGGCGCTTGGTGCGCCGTCGGGGTGGGTGTGGTGTCCATTTCCTCTTGTGAGGCGCCGGACACGCGCTCTTGCGAGCGAGAAGTTTCACGCGAAAGTCTCGCCGCGAAGGACGAGACATTTTCGCCCACCAGCCCGGATGTCGATGGGGCTGCCTTTGGGCCTGAGCTGCGCCGGCTGTTGCCAGCACCAGCAGGGGCCGGTGAGGGTGAGGCAGCCTTGACTGCACCCACCGTGGTAGCTGCTGGCGGGCCTGCGGGTTCGCTACGCGAAGCGCAGGCTGCCACCGAGGACTGTTGTGGTGCCGGCAACCCTAGGGTAACCGGGCCTGTTCGCTGGTTGGGTGGAGTAGACTTAGCTCCTTCCACCCTGGGGGCAGGAGCCACAAGCGACAGCTCGCTGCGCGCGGGCTGGGCAGGTGGCAGTAGCCGCTGCGACGCTGCCCCTTGACGCGCCGCATCAGCATATGTGGTAGTGTGGAATGGTGAGCACCTTTTGCGTGCTTCCCTGAACGATATGTTTTCACGGACTTTCAGTGTTAGGATTTCTTTTTCTTTTTTCCAGCTTGCACAGGAGCGGGAGTATGCTGGATGGTCACCATCGCAGTTAACGCAGTGAGGTGTGGCCTCACAATTGTCTGAGGCATGACCTTGTGTTCCACACTTAGCACAGGTGAGTCGACCACGGCAGCTCTGCGAGCCATGGCCAAATCTTTGGCATTGGTAGCATCGCCTAATGATTTGGGATGTATGGTCTTACGGATGTCTTTGTGTACCCTGTTTCAATGCTTTGTGGCAAAACGCTCAATTCAAAGGTAAGTATCAGGTGTTTCGTGCGAATTTCTTTATTGTCCCGTCTCATAACAATGCGCTGCACATTCGTGACATTTTGCTCCTTCCATCCTTCCAACAGTTCGGTTTCAGATAGGTCGATGAGGTCTGCTTCAGATACTACCCCCCGTACTGTGTTCATTGATCGATGCGGTGAAACGGAAACTGGGACATCACCAAAAGTAACAAGCTTGCCGAGTCTGTTGTATTGCTCCTTATCCCGTAGCTCAAGCAGAAGATCCCCGCTTGGCATTTTGGTGACTTTGTAGCCAGGACCTAGCGTGTTGGTCAAGCTTTTTGCAACTACAAATGGGGATATGGTTCTTGCTAGTTTTTCGGTTCTTTCACTATGTACTACTTGGAATCGGGGGAAAGTGTCTTTTGGTCTGGTGAACAAGTTCAAAATCTCATCGGTGCGTCCCCTCTCCTGAGGGACACGATCAAGAAGTCGGGGAAAAGCGGGTGTTCCCATAGCAGTTTGGTGTATTTCGGCAGCAATGGCAGCCACCCACCACGGAGTCCAACAAGGGGACGCTGCAGCACTTAACGTGTAAGGCTGCAGGCGCCAGCCGTACATTGCCGCTATAACCTTATATAGAAACCCAAGGGAGGGCACCTACACAAGGTTAACCCAAGCCGCCTATGGAAATTGAGGAAGTAACAGAAGAGAAGAGATGACAGGACAGTGAAGACGGAAAAATAGAGCAGAGAAAGATCGGAGAGGGGGACAGGAAAAGGCGACCACCGATTTCCCCCGGGTGGCTCAGTCCGGGGGTGCCGTCTACGTGAAGCGGAGGCCAAAGAGGCGTGTTGCCTCCGCCGAGGGGCCATGAAGGTCCGAACACCCGGCATCGGCTCAACCCCCAGGATCCTCTTTTCCCCGGACACGGCTAAGCCGCGCACGGCTACACGCGGGAGGGGCCAACCCCCATGTGCTCGGGTCCGTGGTATCGCAACACACCAAACGCCTGCTGACGCAGACGCCCCTGCGGGGGATTCAAACATAGAAAGCACTACACGAGTTTGGGTAACCTGTGCTGTATCTCATGTGTTACTGTTCTGCCCCAACAGAGTCTGCACCAAGCACATCTTGGCACTCATCACCGGAGCCCTCATATATCTACACCAACAGGAAGGGGCTGGAGCCGAACTCACAAAGCTCTTACACCATGAACAAAGAAGCGGACCCAGAAGTATTTGGATGAGATACCAAGTCTACGTAGGACTGTACCAAGACTGAAAAGCGCCTCAGCCATCATTCCACCAGCACGCATATTGGCAGAGTCATCCAGGTACCTCAACAAAAGAAATTCTTCGTGTTCAGATGCGCCTGCAACCTCTGAACAAGCATGGATGAAGCTGGCCAAAAGAGTTCCATCAGTTTGCCCTTCCTTAATCAGCTTCCTGGCCTTGTCAAATTCAATTTGTGCCAAGTATAAATTTTTTCTATGAATGCAAGCTTTTTCATTCCCCATTCTTGCTAGATGTCATTCTTCTGCCTTATCCAAACATAAAGGTGAACTGATTCTTTGTTCATACTTAAGGCCAGTCATTGTCTATTAGCATAACATCTTTGTAGCAGTATTCTCTACTGTACGTTGCCATGTTAAGTTCCTCTCCTGAAATAGCAGATGCGGCATCAGCATGTGTCTTGCATTAAGCTTTGCACCGTGTGCTATGTAGCATTTCACTTTTCTTAATGTTAGTGGCCTTCACTGCTTGCAGAGCAGAGTGGCTTGCTGAATGCAAGCTTTCTCATTCCCATATTTAATTCTCGGTCTCGTTCAAAACTGCTCTTCTTGCTCAATAGCCTGGGTTTTTGTGCAAGCTACACTTAAGTGGTTGATTGCAGAAACTTGGTCGTGGTCGCTGTGTTACGTTTTTCGGATTTGGGGGGCCTGGTAAGTTGCATTGGGAAGCAGTCTCTCGAGGTAAGCACCTGCTCCTGCAGTTCGTACAGCGACATAGACTCCCAATTTACACGCACCGTGATTGGTGCGCCCCATTCCGTCCTTTCCTGCTGCAGCCGTGCGCAAATTTTGCTTGTGGCCTTCGTTGGCCGTGATTTGACGTCAACAGAGAGCACCATACATGTTTACATGGTCCGAAGTGTATGAAGTGATAGCCACATGGGGGGAGGGAGGGGGGGGGGAAAGGCCCACAGAAGTGGCTGCCGAAGGTGATCTCAAGAAGCTGACTTGTCTATATTGAGACAAAGTGGGGCACCAAGTATGAGCCACATATTTTTTATTTTATTTTATTTATTTTATTCAATACTGCCGGCCGCCTTTTGGTAGCCAAGGCAGGAGTGGGTACTTGTGATTAACAAGCTCTTGGTCCATCAGGAGAGCAACAAGAATGGAAATTACAACAGAGAAGAGAGAAAAAAAGAACGCACAGGCACACAGCAAAATTTTTGCGCAGCAAATCGGCAATAAACAAAGCAAGACATAGACGCGTTACATTCAAATCCGAGGATAAAGCACCAGAAGCATACCAGTTAAAGATAAAACTGAGCACACAAAACTTACTGATTAGAACTGATTGCAGAAAAAAATGCATCAGGTGATGTTAAGGTGGCCACGTCGTAAGCCAACTTGTTCCAGTCTGCTATCGTTCTTGGAAAGAAGGACAGCTTGTATGCATTGGTTCTGCATTGTGGCATTACAATAGTTTTATCGTGTTTGTGCCGAGTTTGTCGTGTTGTGTTATACTGCATATAAGTATTGAATTCTATTTTGGTACGATTATTGATGATGGCAAATAACATGTTCAGACGGTGCATTTTTCGACGGGATTCCAAGGTGGGAAGACCGGAGCGATTAAGTAGATCAGATATCGATACCTGTCTTCCGTAGGCATGGTATATAAATCGCAGTGCCTTTTTCTGAACCCCCTCAATACTTTTTATATCCGTTTTAGTGTGTGGATCCCAGACCACGTCAGCATATTCCAGTAAGGGACGCACGAGTGAAGTGTAGGTTACCAGCTTTGTTTTAGTGGTTGCATGTTTTAACCGTTGTCTTATCAGCCATAGTCTTTTGGATGCTACTGAAACCATATCTTTAATGTGGGGGCTCCAACTGAGATTCGCGCTGAACGTTACGCCAAGATACTTAAATTGCTCCACTTGTTCGAGAGAAGCGCTATTAATTGTGTAAGAATACTTCAATGGAACTTTTTTTCGGGTTAAGGTCATTTGTTTGCACTTCGTGACATTTAATGACATCGTCCAGTTTTGGCACCAATTACTAACGGCACATAAATAGTTATTTAGAATAGTCTGGTCACCTTCACCAAGAATTGTATGGTAAACTACGCAGTCATCTGCAAAAAACCGGGCACGCACAGGGGAGTCAAGCTTGAGGTCATTTAAATATATAAGAAAAAGAAGTGGCCCAAGGACTGAGCCCTATGGCACTCCTGAAAATACTGGAGCGATGGGTGAACTTGAAGTGGATATCTGGACGTACTGTTGCCGGTGCGATAGGTATGAATCAAGCCACTGCAAAATTTGTTGATTTTGCAAGGTGTGCTTTAGTTTTAGTAAAAGTTTACAATGCAGTACTCGGTCGAAGGCTTTTTCAAAGTCCAGAAAAATGGCGTCTATTTGTCCCACTTTGTCAAGGGTTGAGCAGAAATCATTGGAAGTGTGTATTAACTGTGTCGCGGTAGATAACCCGCGACGAAAACCATGTTGAGCTTCTGAAAAAAAGTTATTGTCTTCTAAGCATGAGGCGATGTGCTTAAAAACGAAGTGTTCCATTACTTTACTTGCAGTACACAACAAACTAATTGGCCTGTAGTTAGCAACGTGGAACTTAGTACCAGATTTGTGCACAGGAATAACCTTTGCCAGTTTCCAATCACTGGGGACGTCGCCTTCACGCAGACTGGTACTGTAAATGACAAAGAGGAATTTCGCACACCATTCCGCGTACCTGGAAAGAAACGTGTTTGGAATATCGTCTGGTCCAGATGATTTTTTTGTATTCAGGTGAAGAAGGGCAGAAAAAATGCCTTGTTCGCTTATAGTAAGATCAGGTACCGGAAAGCTGATTGATCTGAAATCAGTAGACCGGCCATCACCACGCAGGAACACAGAAGAAAAATAGTCATTAAATGTTGCCGCTATTTGTTGACAGTCAGTAACGTCCACATCATTTATTGTCAATTCATTTATAGGGTCATTTTTTTGAGTTAGGTGGATGCAGAATTTTCGTGGGTCATTAATGAGGAAGTTGTGCAGTTTTACATTAATGAATTGAAATTTGGATTGTTTTATTTTATTTCTTAGGTCTCTACGAAGTGACGCCAGAGTACTGCGTGAAACGCTCGAAATGCTATGGGAAAGTCTCTTTACGCGGCGTTTAAGGTGAATTATTTCCCGTGTAATCCATGGACTGTGGCTATGAATTTTCTTTTTCCTCAGCGGAACGTACCGATGAATACACTTGTGTACCGTACTTTTAAAATCCAACCACAACTCATTCGTACTTGCGTGACCGTCACTGTATCTTGCAGAAAAGTTGTCGTATTCTTGCTCAAGAAAATCTAAAATACTTTCGTCTTCGGCGTTATTGAAGTCATAAAATTGTTTTGTTGCTTGGCGTGTGATTGGTCGCGCCATATTGGTTTGGGTCATATATATTAGCGGCCCCCGAAAGAAAAGAAACATGCAGGCTGGAAAGAAGTTAACGCTAAAATGCTGGGTAGTCGATGACGCTGTGTTGGGTGCGGCAGCAGATGCCTGCGTGAGCCGAATGCTTCGCAATGCAAGTTGCTTATCTTCAACGATGACTGTCGGTGCAAACAGGTGGGATATGCTGCCCAATCTGTTTGCGTTTCTTGTTGTCGCTTGTTACCAGACCACCATGTGCAACGAAGGCAATCACAAGCACTGTGCCTGTAGTTGGACTGCTGAATGAGCCTAAGTGACCCGTGTACGTCATTCCTCACTGTTACCATGTGGATCTTAGCCAATGTATAGTGTGTTGTCTGAACCTTATGCAGTGATTGAATGCGGAATCTCATTTTGCTGTTATCTCACTTGTTTATGGTCACTTTATGACGTTTCTTGGATGTGGCGGCCTGGTCATTTGCATTGGGAAGCAGTCTCTCGAGTTAAGCACCTGCTCCTGCAGTCCGCGCAGCGACATAGACTCCCAATTTACACGCACCGTGATTGGTGCTCCCCGTTCCGTCCTTTCCTGCTGCAGCCGTGGGAAAATTGTGCTTGTGGGCTTCCTGAGCCGCAATTTGGCATACGTGCTTACATGGTCGGAAGTGTATGAAGGTTGATAGCCACGTGGGTGGAAAGGCCCGCAAAAGTGGCTGCCGAAGGTGATGCCCATGAAACCGACTTGTGCATATTGAGAGAAAATGGGGCACCGAGTGTCACTGACATATTAGCATCCCCGATAGACAAACATAAACGTGCAGCTAGGAAAGGAGGTAATGCTAAAACGCACGGTAGTCCATGTTGCTGTGTTGGGTGCGGCAGCAGATGTCCGCGTCACCCGATTGCTTCGGTATGCAAGTTGCTAATCTTCAACGGTGACTGTCGGTGAAAACATCTGCTTACGCGGCTGGTTGTCACACGTTAACGGACTGCCATGTGCGATGACGAAAGTGAGCAATTTACGAGCTCGCGTTTATTGTTTCAGCGTATCTCAACATGCAAGTTTTATTGCTGCTCTTGTACGAGAAGGTGCACTGCTTGTCTTCGACCAATAAAGTCGTACGTTCTGTTCACTAACTTGTGGCTTGTTTGTATGGTCGTCAGTAGGAGGCTCTTTGGTCTCCTGGCAATTAGAACGCACAAGCTAAGCCGCAAGGCACTGAGGCACGCCGCAACGCCAGCCGGGCGAGCGCGGCGCGTACCAGCGTGCGCGACCAGTAAAAAACGGCCATATTGGATTTTGCACTAAAAAAATATAAGATTTCCGCTTTCTGTTTGAGCAGCGCCATCTGTCGGGTACCTCAGTGAGTTCCATGCGCTACCGCTTCTTATTTTCGTACCACTGTGGAAGGTACAGTTTCCCTTCTCTAAAGTTGGTCTTTATTCTATGGCTTCCTCTTTGGCTTGGGATCGGCGACCAACACGCACGCACGCTTCGCGCGTGCGCCGGCCCGCTCCGCGCGACCGTCGCGCGAGGCTAAGAGCAGGACACCGTTATGGACGAACACGGATCGTTCGAGCGCGCCACCGTTCGCGTGACTGTACACGTGAACGACTAGGCGATGGTGTCATAGCATGGGGCGAACGTATTCGCTCGCTATCGGGTCGCGGTGAGTCGGACTTCCTTGATTCGTCGCGCGCCGTGTGAATGTTCATTTGGTAGTAATTCGGCTAGTGTGCATTAGTGTAAGAAAGGTGCAATAAATGCCCTTTTGATTGTTTGCACTTCTGTGTTGTCGTTCCTTTGTCCCAAGAGCATGTGTGAGACCCCACATCTGGCTGCCCAACGTGGGGCTCTTGGGGCATCGGACGATAATTTTAACAGTTTTGCTAGGTTCGAGATGTTTCAACCGAAGCGTAGTCTTAGCGTGGATTTTGATCGCTAGTGTCGGCGGTGTGCTTTCTTGAACGAGGCGACGGTTGCTGTAGCGTGTTTGAACTTTTCAACATGCTAAGCCTTTTCGCGAGTGTTTTGTTGAAGCACACTCGTCGGTACGAGAGCCACGTGGTCTGCATCCTGGGAAAGCGAGGCCTAGCGCCCGCGGAGCATTGGCAAGCCTGAAGCGAGTGAGTACGGAAGCCTCGTGGGTGGTCCGAATTTCATATGTAAATAGCTTCTTCTATCTCTGACTTCGGAAGTCGCTGCTCAGGGAGTCGTGTGGCCGCGGGCCACGGGTGCCGCTACGGGCTGACTGGTATTGCGGCCTGGCACCGGGCGCTCCGACACCGTCTGGGACGGTGGGCGCCGTCAACTCGGATGATGTGTGCACCGAGCGGGGTAGGACCACCTCACAGAGCTAACGTCTCCTCGCGGCTGCCTGTTGTGCCCATTTTGGGTGATGTTTTTTCTTTTGGATGCCGGTTGTTGTCAAAGTAGCGACGCATTAGGCCGAAGGCTTTACAAAGCCGCCTGTCGCACGTTGAGGGACACAACCTGGTGGACCATGATGTTGAGGTGTTGCACTTTGCTTCCCTCATTCTAGTTAGCCTCGCACCAGTGGCGTAGCCAAGGGGGGGGTTGGGGGGGTTCAAACCCCCCCCGAAATTTTTTGCACCCCCCCCCCCCCCCCACTAACCCACCCTTTTCTCTCGTCGCTTCGCGCTGACATATTTCAAGAAACCGGTGCTACTTTCACACTTTCATTCCTGGGCGCTTCCGTTTGGGTTGGTAATTTACAGCGAATCATGTCTGCATATGGAAAAAAAAACTGTCACAGTGTTTGTCAAGGCCTTGACACTCTGTGAGGTTTTGGGCGCGAATGTGGCGGCCGCATTCTGAAACAACAAATGCGCAACAAATGCGCAACAAATGAAGCAACAAATGCGGCAGCCGCATTTTAGATGAAGGCGAAAATGCTCGAGGCCCGTTTACTTAGATTTAGGTGCACATTAAAGTCCCCAGGTGGTCGAAATTTCCGGTATACATTTCCGCCGCTTCCCTTCAGGTGCCTATTAGGCCGCGTTCGCGTAGGAACTTGGTCTCGAAGCTGTCGGAAGCGGCAAAATCTTGCAAAAATCCGCCCGCCTAGGCAGCAAAACAGGCAGAAAAATAGGCGGCGAGCCAAATTGGTCTCGGACCGATTTTTTCGCCATGGCGAAGCGGAAACGCGGCGGAAAGTCGTTCTGCTCGACCGGAAGCTACACTAGCATGTAAACTTCCGGTCGTAACATTGAACATGGCACCAAAAGTAGGCTGTAATGCTGATCGACGCGATCAAGAACCACCCCTTACTCTACGACAAGAGTGGCACTCAAACGTACTGTCAGCAATACTCGCGATAGTATTCAACGTCGCGCGACAGGAGGTGCGGCAACGAAGCCTTGGCGTGACCCAACTTCTTAGGGCCCATTCACACTTGCGACTAGGCGAGGTCGCGCGACCAAGTTGGTCGCAAAGCGACCAGTCGCAAGTAGTCGCAAATGGTCGCTTTTCTCGAAATGCGACCGTTTCCGGCCATTCGCTCACTGCTCGATTTCTCAGTCGCGCGACCAGTCGCAGAACAGCTGAACCAATCAGATACGAAGGAACAGGACGTCCGTATACGCTGACGCTTATTTTACGCAGCGATGACATTTCAAGCAGACATGAACGGCATATCGTGATACATTTCGGTTTAGCGACTCGTCGGTCGCATTTGTAAGTGTTAACATCGTTCGTCTTGAGTAGTTTTCTGGTCGCCAGTCGCAATTGGTCGCGCGATGCCTAGTCACAAGTGTGAATGGGCCCTTACACTTTTGCAAAGCCAGGCGAACCCACCACTGCCGTTTCCGAGGTTTTCTTATCTTCCGTTTATTCATTGTCCATTTCTAGAAAACAAGTAGGTAGAAGTATAAAAGCCATTTCTTCTTCCACTTCCATGGAAGACAATAGTTAGGCAGATTCCTCGTTGGCGCTCCATAATTCTCCTCGCACGTGCACGGTATGTTGCAGAAGTCGTGGGGTGCTTTTCTCGTCGCGACGAGAGATTGGAAGCGTAGGTCTCACGTAGGACGCGCAGGCTTCGGCGAGCCTCAACACAAGGGCCAGCCCGGGTTTTAGCTTTGGTGTTCCCGTTGCCGCTTTCGTGTCCTGGAGGCGCCGAAAATAATACGAAATGATGAAATGTTATTACAACTTGTAAATAAAAGCTATTAAAGAAATATAATCACGCCTATAGGCAGCAACCTGTGACACAGCGCTACCACGCTCGTGTGAGGAGAATTACAGAACGCCAACGAGGAACTTACCGAAGGTCGCAGATGACACGCGAAATTGCGCAAGATGATCACTTTTGATGACGGGTGGGTCAGTGAATGAACATACCGCTCGAAATAATGCGATAATGAGCGCCACCACGCCGACAAACGTACGCAGACTAGATGGATGTGGACGAAAGCGGCAGCGCGGCCGCGGTGGTAGCAAAAGAAATGTGAACTTGGACATGCGCGGAAAAGATTTGCCGGCTGCTTTGGCCTCTCCACCCGCTTGCCGCTTCCCAAATGTGAACGTAGCCATAGTCTGCAGCGCAAAACGTCTCTCGTTTGCGATTGCGCTCCTACGGAAGGCTGGTAGTTACTGTTATGTTGCTGAATCCCAAACCAGCAATTACGAAAGGCTGGTAGTTGCTGTTGTGTTGTGGAATCCAAAACCAGCAATGTACAAACGAAAGGGTTGATGCCAGCAGTGAAATTCCACCGACTCGCAACAGAATGCACGAAACAGACAGCCGACAAGCATGGATTACTGCTGTGCGCAGTACAGCGTAAGTAAACTCTTGTTGCAGGCGCTGACAGTTCTCGTCGGAGTTCACGCGTCCTAAGAAATTGATTATGTGCACTATGCACTGAACAAGACCGGAGTTCATTCCTGCATCACTAGTACACCAATCAGTCGAGATTCTGTGAGGTACAAGGCCACTTCCTGTTTGCACCGGCCTAAGTGAAGCAGAAATGACTCGCACGCACTACTTAAAATGCGTACACATGCCATAACTATGCAGTGCGGTGAAATATTCTGTACAATTCTGAATATGTTGACGTAAAGGCAAATGACGGCTGCACGCTCGCACACAGCGGAAGACACAGCGGCCCATGCACTTGCCGCAGGAAATGCAAGGCGACGAAAGCTTCGTAAAAAAAAGCATTATTCGTTTTTGCGCGTATTTAAGTTTTCTAGCGCAAAGACGCAGCGAACAAGCTATTGCTATGGGAGTAGGTATAGCCTGGTAACACGTGCATTTCACATGTATAGCGGTCCTTGACCTGTGAAACGCACTTCGCCCCGACGAGGACGACGCCATCTACGCTTAACGGAGATTAACAATTAATGATGTCTTCTCCGATCGGGCGGGTCGTCGCAATGATGCCTTTTCGAAGACTGGTCCATTCAGTGGCGCGATGAGAGACGGTTGCTCCAAACGCCCACTGTACCTGTCGTACTTACTGTATTTTACTGAGCTTACATTACTTTTTACTTAATTTCTTCACAAGCACACAGTGCCACACACACATGCGAGGGGGGGGGGGGGGGGGGGGTCCCATGTCTTTGGTATACATGCATACTCGCACGAATTGAAATTACTCGTTCGACTCAAGAAAGCGAGCTTTGTTAACGTGAACTTAGCATTTGAATAACCACCCGAAATTTTGCTAGCCGAATTGAACATCGCACCACGTGGGCGATGCGTGTGCCGAATTGCTCTCCCTTGCACTACTTTAGTGTTTGTCGAGTGCGTTGAGTGTACGCAGCATGAGCGGAGTCACCCCTGGTTTGCTGTCACCTGCACATCATCTGCGCTGCTTCCCCGGCCTACGAACGAGCCACCCCTGGCAACGGAGATGCCTGTGGCCAGTTCGGCGCAGCGACTTCGGCAGCCGCCTATGTCTGGCTTGCAACGCTCGGCGGCTGGGAAAAGAGCCGGCAGTCACCAACGGCTACTGCGGCTCTCGTCAGCAGGGCGCGTCGGCGCGAGCGACGCTTGCTTGTGCCGACTTCTGCGTCGCCGTTTCCGGAGTCCTGTGCTGGAGTCGTGCAATCGAATCTGCAGAGCTGGTGCTGTGACCAACGGACGCCAGCGGTTAATCCTAGAGACAATGTCGGCTCGCATGTTGTGGATAATATGTGGACATTTCCTCGGCGGCGGCCACTGTCGCATGTACTAACTCTTGTTCGCGACGCGCGCGTTGTTAGACCTTGTGACATGCTTGGCCGGAGTATGTGTAGTGATTTAAGGTTGGGGGGATGTGGGGATGCGCGACTCTCACGCGTCTCCTGTAATCCGGCTTCACCGCGTAGCTAAGTGCCGACGGCGGTCGTGGTGGTTGCGGCTAGAGTGTACTAGAATAGAGTGTACTAGAATATGGTCGAGTGGGACGAGCGGCTGGGGCGGCGCATGCTTTGCGGTGAGGCACCCGACGTGGAAAAATACTGGGGCGGCGCTAGGGTCGAAGTGGATTGGGCCGCATCAAGGTTGCGCCGTTGGAAACTGCTGGCTATACTGCTCGGCAGGGTCATTCGTACTACTTCGCGCGCTGGTAGTTGTGTTCAGACCGCTCAAATGGGGTTCATAATTGCATATGACATCTATTTATGCCTTAAGAATAAATTCCTTTCCTTTCTCTTCTTTATTTATTTTTTATTATTTTCTAATGCCGCTCGGTGATTGCGCGTGCATTGCGGTCGTAGTGTCGGCTTTCATTCTACTATATTATTGTACGGTTCCCTTTGGAGAAAAAATATTTTTCTCGTTCTTCAAGCAGCATGTATCTCTCGTGTGTATTCTTGCGCATATAGTTTTCTATCAGTAGGTCTTGCGAAAAGCAGACGAAGCAATTGTAACATATGTGACCTTCCTGCTTGCCGCTTCAAACAAGTAAAACATATCTGCCCCATCCGGCGCCTTGTACTTAGGTTTACGGAACTCATTGGTAGAGATTAAAAAGTAAACTGCAGTGCAACATTCCAATCAAGTTTCCGCCTTTCTCGCGTAACAGAATGCGGAGTAATTGGTACCGGGCCATTTATTGCAGTCGGACCTCGAGTGCCGAAAACGGTTTTAGTTAGCCATTCTATATGCTAATCTTTGGCCGTAAGCCATACGTGGAATTTTTTTTCCAGTCGATACTTCAAAAAAAGAAAAAAGAAAGAAAGCCTGCGCGGTAGCCTAATTAGTGCCTATATCGTGGATACAGCGTTGAGCTGCTAATTCGGGAGCTCGAGGGCTCAATCCAGGTCGCGGAATTCAATGGGAACGAAATGGAAAAAGACTCGTGTACTTCTATTTAGGTACGCGTTGAAGAACACCAGGAGGCAAAAACTAAACCGGGTGTCTCATAATCATATCGCGGTTTTGCCGCGTAAAACCCAAGAATTTGCTTATATTAAAAAACAGAAAAAGAAAAAAAAGCAGGTGGCTGCGTTCTTCGGCTTATTTCTTGCGGTGTAAACAACATAAATTATTCTCGAGCCTGATTTCCCAGAAAAACATGTTACGCTCACCGTATATTTCATACGTAAATGCAATGCCGTTCCCAAATGTTGAGTATGACCGCTTAACTCTGCAGCTTGTATATTATAAAGGGCTGCGTTCAGTTATCCGGTGCAGTATCATAACGACCATAATGAAACAAAGGAACGGCATGTCTCACATACACGTAGAGATATGTGCAGATCTGTTCCGTTCGTTGAAGAATGTAAGTGTGGTACCACGTGGGACACTCAGTTTTAATGGGCTGCAAACATGGTGAGACTGGTCCGTTAATTCTCTCAGGAACTGCGCCTCTGTGCAACAGCCACGACTCTCCGGCAGCAAAATCATTCGGAATAACAGTCCTCACTTGCATGCAGTCACTCACCTTTGAGATTTCAATAGTGCTTGCATGCATTACATTCGAACGGAAATGACTATTCGGCGTCGTACAGTATATCAATAACACTTGCGCGCGTGTGTGTGTGTGCGCGCGCTCACACACACACACACACACACACACACACCATTGTGATAGTAGCACGGGTTCCTTGAATTATGTCAGCGCGAAGCGACGAGAACAAAGGGTGGGTAAGTGGGGCGGGGGGGGGGGGGGGCGTTGCGGGAAAAATTTCGGGGGGTTTGAACCCCCCCCCCCTGGCTACGCCCATAGTGTGTGTGTGTGTGCGCGCGCGCACACACACACACACAACCCCCCCCCCCCCCGAAATTTTTTCCGCAACGCCCCCCCCCCCCCCCCCCCGCCCCACTTACCCACCCTTTGTTCTCGTCGCTTCGCGCTGACATAATTCAAGGAACCCGTGCTACTATCACAATTTCATTCCTGGGCGCTTCCGTTTGGGCTCGTAATTTACAGCGAATCATTTCTGCATATGAAAAAAAAAAACTGTCATGGTGTTTGTCAAGGCTTTGACACTCTCTGAGGTTTTGGGCGAGAATGTGGCGGCCGCATTCTGAAGCAACAAATGCGGCAGCCGCATTTTAGATGAAGGCGAAAATGCTCGAGGCCCGTTTACTTAGATTTAGGTGCACGTTAAAGACCCCAGGTGGTCGAAATTTCCGGTATACATTTCCGCCGCTTCCCTTCAGGTGCCGGTTAGGCCGCGCTCGCGCGGGATCTTAGTGTGCGCGCGAAACGTCTCTTGTATGCGATTGCGCCCCTACGGAAGGCTGGTAGTTGCTGTTGTGTTGTGCAATCCCAAACCATCAATGTACACACGAAGGGGTTGATGCCAGCAGTGAAATTCCACCGACTCGCTACTGAATGCACGAAACAGACAGCCGACAAGCATGGATTACTGCTGTGCGCAGTACAGCGTAAGCAAACTCTTGTTGCAGGCGCTGACAGTTCTCGTCGGAGTTCACGCGTCCTGAGAAATTGATTATGTGCACTATGCACTGAACAATACCGGAGTTCATTCCTGCATCACTAGTACACCAATCAGTCGAGATTCTGTGAGGTACAAGGCCGCTTCCTGTGTGCACCGGCGTAAGTGAAGTAGAAATGAGTTGCACGCACTACTTAAAATGTGTACACATGCCATATCTATGCTGTGCGGTGAAATATTCTGTGCAATTCTGAATCTGTTGACGTAAAGACAAATGACGGCTGCACGCTCGCACACAGCGGAAGACACAGCGGCCCATGCACTTGCCGCAGGAAATGCAACCCTCTCGTATGAGGGAGCAGGGCGACGAAAGCTTCAAAAGAAAAAAAAAAAAAAAAGCCTTCCCCGTTTTTGCGCGTACTTACGTTTTCTAGCGCAAAGACGCAGCGAACAAGCTATTGCTAAGGGAGTAGGTATAGCCTTGTCACGCATGCATTTTCACGTGTATAGCCGGCCTGGACTTGTGAAACGCACTTCGGCCCGTCGAGGACGACGCCATCTACGCTTAACGAAGATTAACAACTAATGATGTCTTCTCCGATCGGGCGGGTCGTCTCAATGATGCGTTATCGAAGACTGGTCCATTCGGTGGCGCGATGAGAGACCGTTGCTCCAAACGCCCACTGTACCTGTCGTACTTGCTGTATTTTACTGAGCTTGCTTTACTTTTTACTTAATTTTTTCACAAGCACACGCGAGGCGGGGAGGGGGAGGGGGTCCCATGTCTTTTATATACACGTATAGAGTCCGCTTAAACTACCGATATTTATTATCGATCACGTTACGTAGAGGAAAGCAGACGCTTGCCCCCCCCCCCACCCTCGGTCGGGCCGATGAGCCCCCCCCCCCCGAAAAAAATGACTGGCTATGCCCCTGACACACACACGCACACACACACACACACACACACACACACACACACACACACACACACACACACACACATATATATATATATATATATATATATATATATATATATATATATATATATATGATGGTTTTGCGTGCTATGAATATTATTTCTACGAATGACAGTTTTATTTCCAGTATTCACTAATAAGTGTGTTTGTTACTGCAAACACGTGCGCTTATTGCGGCCGGGTTCTCACTCTTGAATTGTTGCATTTATAATATTTGTTATTTTTCCCCTACATATATTTATCGTAAATATATGTCTATGTACCCTTTGATTAAATTACCTAGAAATGCATTGATTATTCTTCGCGCCACGCAGTTAATAAACCTGGTTTATTTCACTCTAATATTGTTTTCTTCGATCATTGTCCCTGATAAATATCCACCAACAAGAAGCGCGTGTAAAATGACAAGATATCAATAATAAATTTTCTTACGTAGCTTTCATGGTGCGGAGACACCAGTTATTTTTAGAGGACAGTGGTAAAAACAGCAGTTCACCTGGCTAAAACTACATTTGGAACCGGCCGTCAAGAGTCATGGGCGCACCGAAGCAACTAAACCATTAAAAAATGTACTGCACAGAGGTTCTGCGAGAAAAACTGGGCGTCCGCCAGCGTCCGCGTAGCGAATGCGCGCTCGCTAGCAGACGACGCGCTTGACAACGACGGCAAAATTGAAGACGTTGCGTTGTATAATCCGTGCTTCAAATATATATGTTTGACAAAATGGCGTAAACATACATTTACAGTTGAAATAAAGCGCTATTTTAAGAGCGTACTATGCGCAATCGGCCTCGGCGCTCGCAACGAAAGTACGTTGAATATGCCGCGGAGCGCGTCTCCGCATCAATCCAGTTCGCTCGCAGCGCCCTCGCAATATTTTTCCACACGCGGCGCCTCAGCGCCAGAGCGCCGTTCGGCCCACTCGACCATTGTCTAGTACACTCTAGTTGCGGCGCATTGCGAGAGATGGCGCGAGTATCGCGATGCTGGCGCCACCGGGCGGCGGGGTGACTTGGGAGAATGGGGTCAACGGCGCTTCCTCTATGGCTTGGGATCGGCGACCAACACGCACGGACGCTTCGCGCGTGCGCCGGCCCGCTTCGCGCGACCGTCGCGCGAGGCTAAAGAGCAGGACACCGGTATGGACGAACACGGATCGTTCGAGCGCGCCACCGTTCGCGTGACTGTACACGTGAACGACTAGGCGATGGTGTCATAGCATGGGGCGAACGTATTCGCTCGCTATCGGGTCGCGGTGAGTCGGACTTCCTTGATTTGTCGCGCGTCCGTGTGAATGTTCAATTGGTAGTAATTCGGCTAGTGTGCATTAGTGTATGAAAGGTGCAATAAATGCCCTTTTGATTGTTTGCACTACTGTGTTGTCGTTCCTTTGTGCCAAGAGCATGTGTGAGACCCCACAGGCTCTATGGGAGTGTCTGCTCTTGTTGAATTCATTTCTCTATGGCGGGACTGTAAACAACCGAAGCCAGCGCCCGGTGTTGCCATGGCCCACTTGATGCCATTAGGCCAATAGCGACGCGGCGTCGGCCTCGGACAGCACGCACGAGGAAGATGCGGCATTCTTCAAAGCGTGTCGCTACTTTACGAAGTTTCAGGGGTTTTAGTCCGAAATTCCCCGATAAATAAACTGAAGCAAAGACAGAAAGCCAGGCTATATATCGTCTGTGTTCGAAATTCGACTTGTCGGTCGAGCACGACGTTTGAGCGTCAAGCCACGGCGATCATTTTCGAAACTGATATCACCACAGGGCAAAACGAGAGCGAGCATGAAGGTAAGTGGAGGCGATGCGCGGGGACAGCCGCACCCTCCCCTGATAACTGGAAAACATGTCACGATCACTGCACAACTGCGCTTGGCCACGCACTCCCGCGGTGTAGCTCGTACCACGGCCGCTGGATGAAAAAAAAATGCATTGGCCGTGCTCGTACTGAGCGCTGTAGTACACCTGCCAGAAGCGCTTGGATTTAAACTGGACGGAAGCATCCAATAGTCTGCAGTCGAGATAAGCAAGAGATGTTTAGAGTATTGGAGGAAAAAATGCAGGTAAGAGATTAAGACGACCGGATACGTTACAGGCATAGGTAGCGGTACAAGGTAGACAGATAAGTTATGAGTAAGAGAAAAAAGGTTAAGCAGGTGTATATAAAGATACAATGGAAAGCACGTAGAGCAAACCTGATTAACCCTAGCTCGCTGGGTGATTATTTGGCACCGCCTGTATGAAAGAAGATGCCAGTAAAGCATCATCATCATACGCGCATAGGCTCTGCTCCTTGAAGGTAGGCAGCAAGATGCAGAAAACCAGCTTGACTCGGAGCAGAATACTTCACATTAAGGGAACATCGCGGCCGCGCAACGGTGTGAGCAGAGCGCACAAGGCCGCTGACAATGTGCTAATTCATTAGCTATAGCAGATATGCGGGACTTGTTCACTGATACACGCGAACGGTACAAGCAAGGCAAGCGGACGACACGGGCGCTGGTTCGCTACCATGCATGTCGTGCGTCATTTCCGGCAAGTGGTAATAGTGGCGTTTATTGTTCTTTTTTTTTCAGTTTCGGTATGAAAAACATCGATTCTTGCGAGCGTTTTGTGACACATGCACTCGTATCTCAAGCTTAAAATTTTGGACACAGTCTACTGCATGTCTAAATTATCTGACTTTTAACACGGTCGAAAGTTTTGTTGCAGTTGGGCTTCAAGGCGACATAGTGGGTCCGCATTGCTTTAAGCACTTCGTGAAGCTTATTATGTGCATTCATTATTGGAGAACGCCGATACTAGTGTCAAACAAAACGAGATCGCACGCCATACCAGGCGAAAACACTTTTTATACAGCACAGTTTAGTCCAGCAATCGGGAGAGTGCAAAATAAAACACATTTCGGCTAAACGCTGCGAAAGCTGCAGAACATGAGAAACGGAACGGGAAAATAATGCGCTTGCACGTTGCCGCGCAATGTCTGCGGTAGAACAGCAGAAGTGGCATAATGCCGCGCCTAGCCTTTCGACGGCGGCTGGTTCTTGCAAGACGCGTGGCAAGCTTCGCGACTGCGAAACCGGTTGGCGCCGGCGAGGCACTGGTGTCCCTGCATCAGGGTCTCGGAAGAGCGGAGGCAGCGCACGCGACCTTCCTTCGAGTAAAGGTGGGCGAAGTACGGGTACTTGAGGTGGCGCCGGCCGCACGCCACCACCTCGGCACGCCGGCACCGCGCTCCGTGATGACGGCAGCGTTTCTCGCATTCCTGGGCTGTCGGGAAGACCGCGCTGCCGTTGGCAGGGCACCCGCCCGAAGGGAACGTCCAGGGCACGCACTTCTCGCCCTCGAAGTGCCACCAGCTGGACAGTGCGTCCTGCCTACACGGTGTCGACGTGTCACATAAAAGCCGAACCCAAAGAAACCACAATTGGCACCAAAATAAATATAGACCACAGCATCAACAATAATACTCAGTGCGATTGTTGCGCCTGTCTGGTTCACGGCAGCATTCGGGAAAAAAAAACAATCATTGTTTTGCTAATGCCGTGGTGAACCGGAGAGTAGCGACAATCGGAATGAGTTGGCTATACATGAAAGAAAAAATAATGTCAGCCCGGCAGAGTCAACACCAGTTGACATCTACGTAGTGCCTCTTAGGTGAAAAGCTTGTTGGGCTGGTTGGTGAAGCGTTGTTTAGACAAGGAAAAAATCATTTTTTTTTTTGTGCGCAAATCACAGGAAGGCAGGAAGCAGGCGACAGGACAGCGCGCACACTAACAACTAAGTTTATTGCTCAGATGGCGGGAATATTAGTGCACTCGGAGAGGGGAGGAGGGAGTAGGGGATGAAATATCTGCGTAAGCACATGCGCAAGAATGCGCATCACCTCAAGAGATACTGATATTCGTTATCTAATAAGTTAACAGAAGGCGCACTAACACATTCCTTTGCGCGAATAGGAAAGGTACGTCTCATTAATTCACGTGCCCTTTTGTCGCTGTATTTTGCCACAACATGGTAATTGTCAAAACTATGGGTGTATTGGTATATGATAGCGCTGGGTGCACTTCCACTTGTAATAGTGACGTGCCAGGTGGCTGCCTACGGACCCGCGCATCAGATTGGCGTGCTCTCTTACGCGGTCATTAATACATCGCCCTGCGTGCAGATTGTACTTCCAGGCTGGGCTACAAGAAGAAACATTCAAACAAGTATGTAAAATGCTCCATAGCAGTTGTCTACTGCATTTCTTTATCGTGTGGGCGCGCTTTCATCGGCCTGACAGGGCGATGTATTAACGACCGCCAATAAAAGCACGCCAATCTGATGCGTTCCTAGCTTTGGCCATTGCCATGTTGTGGCCATTACAGTGAAAAAAGGACAGGTGAAATTCATGAGGCGTTTCTTATTCGCATTGCAGGTGAAAAGAAATGTGTGATTCCGCTTCCTATTAACTTATCAGCGAATGAATATCAGTATTATTGGAGATGCGTGTTATTGCACAGGCATTTTCCTCCCTACTTTTTCCTCATCCCCCCCCCCCCCCTCCCACTCCGATTGCACTTATATTCCCGCCATCTGAGCAATAAACTTGGTTGTTAGTGTGCCGCTCTGTCGTGTCGATTTGCCTACGAAAAGTTATTTTTACTTGTCTAAACAATGTTTTGTAGATCTTTCCATGGTCGTTGTTTGATGTTGGGATACCCAGCAACCCAAGTTGGCGTCAACGAGGTTCACTTGAAAGCAGAACAAATATCAGTGGCACATAAACAGTGGCAACAGTACAGTGGCACTGAGCCAGTGGCCCCAGTGACATATGACCGTAGCCCCAATGGCACATATTACAAAGCGCAAGATAAAATAACTGCTTGCTGACAGGAAATGCTCCGTACATGGCGAAGTTACCCACTCATTTCACAAACCGACATGGCACCCGCCGGGGTGGCTCAGTCAGCTAAGGCGCAATGCGCTGCTGACCACGAGGTCGCGGGATCGAATCCCGGCCCCGGCGGCCGCATTTCGATGGAGGCGAAATGCAAAAACGCCCGTGTGCTTGCGTTGTAGTGCACGTTAAAGAACCCCAGGTGGTCGAAATTAATCCGGAGCCCTCCACTACGGCGTGCCTCATAATCAGAACTGGTTTTGGCACGTACAACCCCAGAAAGAAGAAGAAGCAAGAGCAAAACAACACAAGGAGGTAGTCGCACCTTTTTTTTTATTGCGATAGCAATTATATGGACACTCAAAAGCAGATTTCTGCCGTCGGCGTCGCCGTGAGGTTCCGTATGACGTCATTTGGAGAAGAAATTGTCGCCGCGCGCCGAACGCTGTATGTGCGAGTGAAAGGGCGCGAGGGGCGCGTCTTTCACGGGGAGTGAACGCACGGCGGAGAACAAACGCGCGTTCTGCGCCGTGCTCGCTTAAGGGCTGCAGAAGTAGGCGTCTCTGTTCTCCTTCACAATCACCATGTATGTAGAGCAAACGCGCCTTCTTCCGACGAGCGAGAGGCCATGGGGGAGGGAAGGGAGGCGACGTTTAGCTGCGGCACGCAGTGCCTATTTATATCAGAGGCTCCGGCAACAGTCACCAACGCCGCACGCATTCCCTTACAAAAATTTTTAATGTGTTTTTTAGAGAGTCTTTTGAACTTGTTCGATAGAATTCTATTGTGTTTATTTTGACTGCTTATAGAATTTTCCTATAGAGTTCCAACAGTTATTTGGCCACCGCATTCTTATAGGAACTCTGAAGACACAATTCTAAGAACATTCCTACGGAGTTCCTTTTAAGATCCTAAAGACAAATTTCTATAGAACATCTCTACGGAGTTCCTTTTAAGATCCTAAAGACAAATTTCTATAGAACATTTCTATGGAGTCCCTTTTAAGATTGTAAAAATGAATTTCTATAAAACATCTCTACGGAGTTCCTTTTAAGATCCTAAAGACAAATTTCTATAGAACATTTCTATTCAGTTCCTTTCAAGATTGTAAAGACAAATTTCTACAGAACGTTTCTACGGAGTTCTTTTAAAGATCCTAAAGACAAATTTCTATAGAACATTTCTATTGAGTTCCTTTCAAGATTGTAAAGACAAATTTCTTTAGAACATTTCTCTGCAGTTGCTTTACAGATCCAAAAGACAAATCTCTATAAAACCTATGTCGATGTTTGTAATGTGTTTGTACTTTGCCGAGGTTCTAGAGAACTGTACTGTAGGCATTAACGATTACAGTAAATGCAGTGGCAAAAATAATTGGCACTACAACCACAAAGTGATCTGTTTTAAACGTTTATTGCACTTCAGACTAGACACATGCATCATACATACTACATACACACTTTAGAACAGTCAGCATACATGCTTCAGCCTAGAACTTGCAACACACAAACTGTAGCTGCCAATGCGCTTCACGGATCAAGCTGGTGGTGCTAACATACGAAACAGGAAAACATTTGTGGCACACTCGACTGGAGTTGACATCTGAGAAAAGCAGGCTTGTCTAAGACAAGAAAGCTTCGCATTAAAACTGCAGAAGTACCTGCTGTTCCAGCAATGCACATTAAACGGTTGGATACTAAAGCCTGAAAGTAGATTCATATCAATGTGCACAGATATATGTGCACTGCAATGTTTTGCGTCAGCTCCACAAAACCACACTAAACCTATAAAACACAGCATTCTGGCCTATTTTGAAGTGTAAAAAGAACACTGGCAGTCCTTGTTAAAATGCAGCAAACAGTGGTACTCCTGGAGAAGTGCATCATATATTGTACAAAGCTTAATAAGCTTGAATGTTGTTATAAGGCAAATTTTGAGATCAGGCTCAATATTCCAAAATTATGCTGGGAAATACAAACATGACTGACGCACACCAATACCTAAGAAAACGATTTAGCTCAGGAGCTCCTATGCATGTGAATAGTGAAATCGTTTTTCTTGGCAACCACAGGACTGAACTTGGTGTTTGTTATTTAAAACATTTTTAATTGGTGTTATTTACATTTAGGCCAATTTTTATTGCACAATTAAAAAAAAACTTATGTTTAGAACTATAACTCACAAAAAAAAAACTAGCAAGCACAATTCTGTTCTGCAAATCGGAATTGGCCTCGAGCTTTAGCTAAGGACCAACTCCGATGTCCCTCCTTAAATACGTGTGAAATTCCTAAATGGTTTTGAGACAACCACAAGGCTATTTTGAATTAAATTTGTAGCATTTGAGAAAGTTAAGGTCTACCGGTTGTTGGAAGAATTTCAATTCAGAGCCTAAAGTAAAAATTATTAAAAATAGGCAAGTTTAAAGAAAAGTAAAAGCATGAAGTTTAATAATCCCCAACTGTGCAATAAAAACACATATCACAGTTCTGCAGACTGGATCAGCTATGTCTTAAGTCAAGGAATTTGATATATGAATTTACAGCTTGCGTGAAATGTTCCAATGTTTATAAGCATTTTGCACGTCCTACTCACAAATTAATTATTGTATTTTAGAGCAGTATATGATACGTCAATTTCGCCAACTTTAGTTATGGATTAGGTGCAACTAACAGAACGGTGATATCACTGTTTTTTTAGTAAGAGTTGTTAACTTAATAGCTTCGTTTCTTGGAATTTTCGTGGATTTGTATGAAACGTCACTTGAATAAAAAATGTTACATCATGCTTGTGCTATGCGAATGATGCTTTTTTGAATGACGTGTTTACTTTGATTTAATAATGCTTTCCCATTTTACCTAATTCTTTCCTGGAGGCATGTAAGGCTTTAGTGGGGTATAAACAAATAAATGTAAATTATTTAATACTTAAATAAATAAATAATGTGGTTTGTCTCAGCATTCCAGTTTTTACCACCAGCATGACCTGTATGAAGCTTTGGCTACTGCTCACATGTTGCAAGTTCATTCTTACATGATCGCCCACTACTTCACTTCCTGGAAAGCAGCGAGGAAAGGCTAGCTTTTAACCTCGTTGGTTCCGCCTGGTACTCTGCCACGGTGAAGCCTGCAAAATACAATTGAAAATCATTTTAAAAAGGTGTAATGAACATTTAGCCATAATGTATAGGCAGGCGCAAACATGTCACAAATATATATATCTACAAATGTGGTATAAATATTTATATGTATATAGTTGTAGCACTACACTGTTTCATTTATGTATTTCAGAAAAAAAATTATAACAAGAAAGTAGCAGAAGTATCTCCGTGAAGAGGGACAGTTCTCAGGCAATCACTTTTGAGAATATTTTCACTTTCCCAAGATTTTGTGACACTAGAACTAGGCCAATGCACCGACACTAGAATGCCATTGCTAGTGACAAAAATAAAGTGTTTCCAAAAGGCAGCAGCCCAGTCGCAGATTAACGTCATCTTGTAATGACAACACATTTTAAGTTTAACATATGTAAGCAAGCAGGAACACCCATGAACTAAGGCTCCTATATAGACATCGCACTACGCATAGCAAACAAATTTTTGGAAGAAAAAGAGAATGATCTACTGGCTTCTATTGTTCAGCGGGTGAAACAATATTACATCTGCCGGTCGCCATAGTTCGTATGTGCTATGCGTAATATGGCAGTATTCAATTTCTCACGTGGAGCTTGAGAATTTGAGCAATCATGATAACAATGCATTTAACTATCTGTTGCATGGGGACCAATCAGGCTTTTTTAGGGTTGTTTGCAATGAAAAGTTTGCAATGCCAAGTTTGGACTGCCGTCCTCAATTTCGCATTGCTTTCACAGGCAGAGGAAAAAATTGGCTTTATCGCTCAACCCCTGGTCCATATAATTTTCTCTCCTAGGCGCATGTTGAGGCACCGGCCAGTCTGCGCCATGTACATTTGACCAAATATGCATCTGATCACAGAAATAGACAACACTACCCCTGACAGACACAAGACAAATTTAATGGTATCTTTAATAAAGCAAGTCTCCCTGGCCAGGGTGCCTTTCTTAGTTCACTTGTATACTGCTATGCACATGTATTTCTAGCGAAAATTAAACCAGGCAGGATATGCATGGCAGCCTGCAAGCGAATTGAGAAAGGCAAGCAGGCAAGGGAGGCTTGCGTCGGTGAGAAATACCACCAAATTTGTCCATTACGTGTCACAGGTAGTGTACTGTACTCCTTTCACATGTGGTCAAACTTACATAGGGCAAACTGGCCGGTGCCTAAACATGTGCCTAAGAGATTACCATATTTCACTCAAGAGACCAGTATGCTTGTCCTATTTGGCCATGCATTGTCACAATAGGGCATAATGTAGGATTAAGATTGTTCATCTGTGTTCACCCACACTGAAAAATTAACTAGAGAAATCAGTGAGGCATACCACATAAATAAGAAGACATGTGTGAGCGAGCTTTTATTAATAATGCACGAAAAAAAGATATCCTTTCTAGATGACAAGGGATCGAAATCAGTCTGCCTATTTATTACTGAAGTAACTGAGCAGAGCGAATGCTGACCTTCATATTATTTTCAGCAAATTCAAGCATATCAAATGTGCATTTGCCAGACACAGTTTTTCTGGGAACAGGACAGAAATAACTGGGAAGATATTAATGATAAACAATGGTGTGCACACTACGTGCTTAGACTTGTGACATATGTGGCAAACTACACTACAAATTCTTACATGCACAGGTAACTGCATGAGCTTGCAGCACAAACAGGAAAAATATGGAAATAAATGCAACAGCATAGGAAACAGTTTTAAGACAATAAAACCAAACTAAAAAGCGATAAACATACTTTGTATAAACAAAAATAAAATTTATGTTGCAGCCAAACAATTTATGCAGGAAAAAATACTAAACATCAGGACATGTTAGGTCTAGTTTTATACAGAACATGATAATGTGTGCATAATCTTTACGCACACATGTAAGTAAGTTGAATACAGTTGCATAAATATTTATCCTCTTTAGTAAACTGCATAAACTAATATGTCGCTAAACTGAACCATGAATGATACCAAGATCGAACTTTTTTGGAACATGTACATTTCATACATACCTGACATGAGCATCCAGCCATGCTGCTGCAGGCACTCGTATGGGATCTGCATTTCTGCGGGCTCCTCCTTTTAGTGGACTCTGTTGCGGGCCAAGGCCTCGCCACTACAAAATGAGTTGTGTTAGCTTATAGCAGTGGAGCAATAAAGCTGTCATATCGTAAACACATGCAAGGAGAACCTAAAATAGTCACGAAAACAATGTCTGCACTAGTACATGATGGCAAGAGAGCAAAAGGTTGAAATTATTGAATGGCTAGATAATAGGGACCTCTTCATCAAAGTAAATTTTTGGTAACGTCGCAACTGCACATTACAATGTATTTTAAATTTTTTTTAGAGAGTCGTTTTTTTTTATTACTTAGATTAAGCAACTTTCCCCTACCATGTTTATTTATGTGAAAGTTATGTCAGCACAGCTTGTCATGAAAAGAAAGCTATACTAGTAAGTAGCAAGCTGTGATTGGCTTACATTTTTTTCCTGCTGCTCGTCAGCCTAAAACCTCGTAAGCAGAGATTACCCACAACGTCGAAGCATTTATAAGCAAGGAAACGTCATTGAAAGAATCGTTGAAGAGGCAGGTGGATCGTTACTATGCAACTGCAGCAGAAAAACGGGAGCTCACGCACAGGTGCACAAGATGATTTCCGAACGTAATCTATCTCAGCGGAAGAAAACGCTTATCAGAATTATCAATTCCGCATTGTGGCAACAAATTTGCGTAACTAAATTCTGACAACCAGTGCGCCGCAAGCATCAGCACAGATTTCACTGTTGCCGTGGGTGTTCTATTTCCTACGTCCGCAAGGCACTCTATGCACACGATAAGCACGCGCAACACACGTGTAGTTAGCAACTACGATTGCTTACCTTTTGAACAGTACGATGAGATCGAAAAGAGCTCTCCGAGTTGCCAGTGCTGCGTCGACGATGTTGATCCAGCATACATGCCGTTGCGTAATGGACGAGCTGAGGCACGCTAATAATACGCATTATTTCATCGCGACGTCCACAAAACTTTTCACGACCACCCAAGACAAAGGGAACACACTCCACGGCATGAAAATCGTTGGTCCACATTTGCCTGGCGCGCCACGCATACGGCGAGTTTGCAGCGAGACGCAGGCTACCTTCCGGCACTTTCATGCACACGAACTACACCACATTTCATTACGGCAAACCTAAAAACACACGATCAAACAAACACGTCGAAGCAGCGTGCACTACCGACCGGCACATTCAAGACGGAGGAATAACAACACGGCCAGCGCCGTCTGTATACTTGTGAGGCTGTTATGGCCTCCGTGATGCCAGCAATAATAACCACTACAGCACGTTTTTGTGCCATTTTGTGCCCAATTACGTATATATATGTTGCGAGAGAAAAGGAACCATCGACCAGTCTATATTGTACACTACAATTTAGCGCAGGAAGAAATTCCATGACCAATTCTTGCTTTTGAATCACTTATGCCGCAAGTAGCCAACAAAGCATGGCCTTCGAGATCCGGTTATGTGATCCTGAGAAATCCGTGGCTGGGGCGTGATTTGAACGATTTGAACTCCGATCACCTGCCTTAAAGCACCTAAATGACATTTCCCGCAGCCGTTAGCTGCGCTACTTGGGCCGTAACTTCGTTTTAAGTAGCTTCCTGCTGTCTTCAACATTGAATGTAGCCCAGAAATTTTTGACACAATCTCGGAGGTACACATGGCAGTGTGCGATGTTTCCGTGTATTTTGTAATTGTCCGTCGCAAAGCAACAAATATGCGATGGTTCTTAATTTTGCTCGTGTGGCGCAGGTTATACCCATGTCGTCCGTATCTTGTTTTCGTGTCGGTGTGTTTATCGTGCGCGGATTGCACTCATGTCGTTCGTGCCTTCTCTGTGTATCGTGCGACCTACGAAGATTCCTCGAAAAAACCGCATATCTCTGCAGCGTGCATGCGTCGCATTTTAGTGACGTAGGCCAAAATGTGCGGCGGCGTTCTGTGTGTTTGCTGCCAAGTGCTGCAGTCACTGCGTTCCAGCAGATAGACGCGGATGCTTACGCGTAGTTTTGTTTAGTGTTCCTTGGTCATCTTTGTGATTCACCTGCATCGGCGATAGAAACCACAATGCGCTTCCTTGACGTTACTTTGTGTAATTTCGCTTTTTGTTTTGTTCGCCTTCTTCAGTGATTATAAAGATGCTCTTGCTTGATAGTAAAAACCCATGGGTTTGAAATAATCAGGTTTTTTATTCCTTGGAAATTGGCGCGAGTGGTAATTTTACAAGAGCTCAGCAACAGCTCTGTACATCGAGCTAAAAAGCAAAATATCTAAACGTGTTACAGTACGTGAATCTTACTATTATGTGTCAATATCTCAGTACGTTCTCTGCTGAGAACGATTGTCCAATTCGCTCTGAACTAGCGTATATAATTTTTTTTTCATATCATTTGTTGCAAGTACAAAAATTTGCATGGTTGCACTGTTGTCTTTTCGAGTTAAAAAGACACTTTGAGATATTATTCAGCAGTATTCGACACCTTCTATTGAAACGTTTATAGAGTGCAAATATAGAGCCATTCTATAGAAAGGCCGCACGGTAGCTTCTTTAAGCGTCCTATAAACGTTCCTCTATAGAATTCAGTGGATATGTGAATACACACACTATAGAACGCTTATAGAGTGGGAATGGAGGGCCAGTCTATAGGCAGCCACAATAGAAGTGCTACAAACATTCCATAACATTCTTCTGTAGAATTTAATACATATGATGTCAATACACCCTCCATACACGGTGTTTCACGTAACTTGAGCCAAACTTTAAAAATATGCAAATGCCACGTTGCTGGACCGAAATATCCAAACCAAGGTAATGTTGTTAGCCGTCGCTTGGAGATACTCACATAATTTTTTGCATTCCCCCTAATTAGATAATTAGTCTTAAATAATTAATCAACTTCTGAAATATTGCCGCGCGACTGGCCGTTCGAGGCACTTTGCGTGTATTCGCGGGATTCTTTCACACTCGTAACAACACTTTTATGCAGCGTGTATTGAGCAACAGAAATATGTGTCGCGAGTATTTCATGTTGCGCTGCAATTTTCTCATTGATAATTTTTAACTAATTATAATACTTGAGAAGTTCAATAATTAATTAAGACTAATTATTGAATTAGGCGGAATGTAAAAATAATTTGAGCATCTGAGGGCGACGGCAAACATTACCTTGATTCTCTCCAGCTACGTTGCATTTGCATATTTTTTTATGTTTGGCACAAGGTAAGTGAAACACCCTGAAGAATGCTTAAAGAGCGGGAATAGAGAGCCGCTCTACAGACAGACCACATTAGAACTGCTAGAAATTTTCTATAAACATTCTTCTATAGAATTTAGTACATACGATGTAAATGCAACCTCTATAGAACTTTTACAGAGGGCGAATGGAGAGCCAGTCTATAGACAGGCAGCATTAGAAGTGTTAAAAACGTTCTATAAGCATTCTTCTATAGAATTTAGTACATATGATATCGACACACCCTCTATAGAACGTTTATAGAGAGCGAATGGAGAGCTTGTCTATAGACAGGTCACATTAGAAGTGCAAAAAACTTTCTATAAACGTTCTTCTATAGAATTGAGTACGTAAGATATCAATACACCCTCTATAGAACATTTGTAGAGGGCTAATTGAGAGCCAGTCTATAGACAGGCCGCATTAGAAGTGCTAAAAACGCTCTATAAACGTTCCTCTATAGAATTTAGTACATAAGATATCAATACACCCTCTATAGAGCATTTATAGAAAGCCAATGGAGAGCCATTCTATAGAGAGGTTACGTTAGAAGTTCTAAAGACGTTCTTTAAAGAATACTTTATAGAATTGAGTACATATAACGTCAATACACCCTCTATTGCACTTTTATTGTGTGTGAAATGACATGTTTCTATAGACAGGTTGCTTTAGACTTCGTATAGAGATTCTATGCAGACGACTCTATAGAGCGCGAGTTCCTATAGAGTTCCTTTTGACTTCTTAGGAACTCATTAGGAGTTCTAAAGGAACTCTAAATTCATTTTCGTAAGGGTTTTGAGCGAACTCGGGCAAAACGCCGATGGCGTCGACAACATTTCTGCGTGTTGCCGATGCTGCTGCATGTCCAAGTTTATACAGCTGATAAAGCTAATATCATTACTCCGTATAGCTCTCTACAAGTTTGCTATCGCAATTGATGCTTCGCCTTTCAGGTGAAACTGCGACAACTTTTTTTTTAGCTGTTTAACCATTAGCCTGTAAGAGCTGTTTGAGCATTCACTATTCCAAGTACCCCCAAAGTTACTGCTCAGGAGACACTAAGTCACTTTAACCACATCAATTTTTTTCTCCAAAACACCAGTTTTGTCGGTTTGGCTTTAATAGGCCGACTATACCGGGTGTTTCAGCAAACGCTTTCAAAATTTTTTAAAGTTTGGCTGTGGCAGATAGCACAATTCTAGTTCATGAGCTGGTCTACTGGAAGAGGCGCACATTACTTGCACAATATATTGAAATGCGTAATCGATTATTTTCACAAATAATTAAGCTTTTAACTAATTACCTTACGGCCCTTAATGCAACCTACAAATTCTAGGCGTGGAGTTCGCAAGGCGGATCCACTGGGAACAGATTCTCAGGATGAGACCAGTTTCGAGATATTAATTCCCGAACTTTGTGGAGAAATCCATTGGCGTTCTCCCGACCACCGTCCGCTGTGCTACGACTTCGGAGAAGCGGGCCACGTCTAACGCCGGTACCCATACCGCGAGATTGGAATACGAGGGTTCGTCGTGAATGCCGTTGCGCCCGCAGCAAGTTAAACGTACTCGCGATATCGCCGACTAGCTCGCCGCCACCCAGTGGAGCAGTCACCAGGCCGCTACCTGTCGCCGTAACGCTGACCATACACTGGCCCAGCCTGCGGCCGGTCTGCATTCCCATATCCGGAAAACTAAAAGCAGCAAACGACGGAGGTGCGGGTGCTGTTCGTCAAACTGACGAAGATCCTCCGCCGCCGACGAAGTCGCCGAAAAGCTATATCTCGGTGACACATCAACGAGACGCCGCCATACCGACTAAACCTGGAAGCAAAGAATGCGCCGACAAAAGAATATCTGACGACGCGAGGTTCCAGCCACAGGTCAGCACGACACAACCGTGATCCGACGCCAAGACCAAATTGCAGCTTAAGACAAAGAACCACCGACCTTGACGTGCTTCTGGACGGCCACGCAGTCACCGCCGTTGTGGACACAGGAGCCGACTACTCCGTCATGAGTGGACCCATTGCCGCGCAGTTAAAGATAAGACTGCATGGAAAGGTCCTCAAATCCGCACAGCTGGAGGAGACCTCATAGCACCGACTGGAATCTGCACTGCAAGAATTACCGTTTATGACCGGACCTACCCCGCCACCTTCGTTATCCTCCAACAGTGTTCACGAGATGCAATTCTCGGCATGGACTTCCTGAACCACAACGGCCCAATCGTTGACCAGAGCCGCTATCATGTACAGAGGTCAACATACTTATCTAGAACGTGCGAACTACGTTCTCAGGTCTACGCTTGCGATATCTGAAGATGACATGTGGTACAAAATCGGCTGCATGTGAGGTTGCGTGACTACATTTACAGTTTCCACTGATTTCTCTCGACCTGGTGGTCAGCTTAAGCTTTGGTAGCTGCTTTGCTTTGGCCCTCAGGTTCGAGTGTGTTCGAAACAAGTGTGCTGACCTCTGTACGCGCTTGAAAAAGCCGACGTTCGGTTTCGTCTCACGCGATTCCCCAGGCCACACCGATATCGTGGCCTAGGCCAATCTAGGCCAATCGCGTGAGGCGAAACCGAACGTCGACTTTTCGAACGCGTACAAGATTGCGGCCCTGAAGTCGAACTCGATCACGCTTATCCGAAGATCATGCGATACGGACGAGGCGAAAGTGTGGACGAGCCCTTAGCAGGCTATCCCGTCAATGCCGAAGGCATTTTGGCTGGTAGGTTAATGACCTGAGCTGGAAAAACAGCGCAACAGCCAACAACCACAGCAGTTCAGTTCCCATGTAATGTTTTTTACCAGTTTACTTACTCATACGGGCGTTTCTACTCGGACAGGCGGGGAACTGTGTGAACATCCGCGTGCATGAGCATTCAAATAAGGTCTGAAAGCGAGCCAGAGATAGTCACATGTCATTTGGATTGGGTTGACTGCGGCTATAAACCACGTTTTATAAATTGCACCGTAGTGTAAAATTATCACGATGAGCGCGCACTACTGGTATCAGAAGCCTTTCGCATGCAACAAAACGTGGCGATGCATGCGTATGCCATCCATTCTATTAGATATCGTACGAGTAGCTCCATGCAATGCTTAATTCTATTCCGGTTTTCCTGTTTTTGTCGTTGTTGTTGTTGATGTTGAACGGCAACACTGTATAACACTGCTTAAACCATTACACGTATTAGATTATTAATCAGCGTGGTTGTCCTAAAATCAATTCCATGGTTAATGTTCTTTTTCTTTTCTTGTTTTTTTGTTTGTTCTTTTTTTTTGCAGCTTGAATACTGAAAAATTTTCTTTCTGTAAGTTCTACTCGTTGCTTTCGAGCTCTCGAGAACGCTCTCGCTGTGCGGTTCCCATTTCATTTGTAGAAATCGACCACTCAGAACACATTCGCCTTGTTCATTCAGGGCGCTGTGCTCCAGTTCAAATCGCTCGAATGCGTTTTTACCTTGGGGCCGGGAGCGCGACCGAGATCTGATAGAAACTCTATCACGTGGCTATTCCGATTGCTATGGGAGCAACTAGCACGTTCAGCGGGAAGAGGCCCCTATCTGTCTCCACTATCGAGAGACCTGCGCATCGCTGCAAACCAAGTTGGAGCACGGCAAGAACCTGTCGAATGTACTTACGATAAGTTGGAGAGTGAGTGATAGACAGAGGAGGAGGAGGTCTCCGACCACACCCCAACTGTCTAGCGGATGGCTGACGCCTGAAATCGGTCAACAGTGTGGGGAAGGAGGGGACGGGACGGAAAGCTGACAGAAACAAGGAAGAGATTGCTCTGAGCAGAAAGCTCTGCTGGCGTTGCTCTGCAAACGCTGCACGCACCCAATAGGAACCCCCGAACGCGACAAGTACAGCTGCGCCCGCCTTGAAGGAGCAAGGCAGGTACGCTCACTCGGGTACATTATGTCATAAGCAGTGAAGCTATACCGCATAAAACGCTTTCACGTTCGCACGCAGTTTTGACCGACGCGTTTATAGACCTTTACACTGATTACAAACACAGGCCCTACACGGCTTCCGGTTTTGCCCACTGACGTAGCTGCCAAATGTAACTGGCAAAGAAGCAAACATGCGTTAAAACATAGCAGACTGATAAGCCACGTGACCGGAAGTTTCTTGAGGGCCATAACCTGCTCCTCCGCTTTCCACCTTATGGTTCCGCTGAACCCTCCTCCTGTTGCTCTCTTCGCTGTCGCCGTCTTTCGTCTTCCGCTGCACTCCGCGTTCGCTTTCATCCTTCGCTGTGTTCGTTCGCTCGGTTACGAGGACAACACCGGCGGAATGGACGCCTATATATATAAGGGCTGCGCTCTAAAAAAATTAATCTTCTCATCGTTGCCGAGTAATGCGCCACAATCCCAGATTGCAGCGAAGATGGGTCCCGAAATAGTCACCAAGCATGACACCTTTCAACAGTCATGTCACTTTACTGCACTTTACTTTCACACCTAGTACTAGTGGAGCCGCGAAGGCACAGCTTGCTCCAAACTGCACACGCACGCAACCCAACAAGAAATATTGAAAGGCGGAAGAACTCCTAACAATAATAAAAAAAGAAATATTAAAAATCTGCCTTCATTCCACCCTGTGTAAGTGGATGTAGAGCGTAGCTGGTACGGATGTTAGACGACGTTACACAATCAGCACCACCACAGGCAACGTACGTCACGCGCGCGCGTGTGCGGATAGTGCCGCATACATCCTCATTCGCCTAGGCCGTCCGCCAAGCGCAAGTCCTTTGTTGAACTAATCTGATTTCTCAAAGTAAAATGCGTCAGAAATTTCGTTAGGTACAACTTGCACGCAACCTGCAGACATGATACCATTGGACTGTAATTCGGATGTACGACAAAACATAATTCTGTTACGCGGTAACTCAAACACAAAGCCTTCGAGCAGCTGCCGTTTGTTTTTGGGCCTTCCGCCTGGTGCAAGTGCGTTATTCAACTAATTGAATTCCTCAAAGTAAAATGTGAAAAAAAATCGTAAAGTACGGCTTACACACAACCGATAGACTTGATAGCATCGGATGGCGTAATTCGAATATGCGAGAAAACAATTCTGTTACGCGGGATCTCAAACAAACCCTTTTTCGAGCTGCGGTTTTTCTGGGTGAGCACGCCACGAAAAATTCCGACCAAGTAGAGGCGAACAACGTCGCTGTGAATAGTGTTGTGTGTCTTCTTTTCATCTTTCCTCTATATGAGCTGTTCACATCAAAACGGCAAAACAATGTCGCTCGTTCGCGCGTACCTCGCGCAGCGAGTGAAGAGCGGCCTCTCGAAGCACTCGTCGGCGGGGTGTTCGGCGGATACGCAGCTTTCCAGGCAGAGGTCCAGGGAGGAGAATCGGTTGGCGCCCCGGTTGCAGACTTCGCCCACGGCGGCCAAGTCCGTCTCGACGCAAGCGTTGGCCGCACGCCGGTAATGGAACTCTCGCGGAGCCCGTTCGCAGAACGTGTAGTACACGGCGCCACACGCTGGCTGGGTCTGCGCACAGTGACGAGCAAATTGCCTCCACTCATTCGCCAATTTACAGCGTATTATCTCGTGGGTGAGAAAGGAGATTGAGAACTGCGAAGGCGCCGAGGAGCGTTGGTCGTGCTATCCTGGTAACGAGGGCGCACGCACGTGGAGGGCCACCAGACACACGCAGTGTCATCATCATCAGCCTATATTTATGTCCACTGCAGGACGACGGCCTCTCTCTCCCTGTGATCACCAATTACTACCGTCTTGCGCTAGCTGACTCCAACTTGCGCCTGCAAATTTCCTAACTTCATCACCCTACCTAGTTTTCTGCCCTCCTCGACTGCGCTTCCCTTCTCTTGCACGCGTGCGTTGCACTAGTGCAACGCACGCATAATGCGGAGGTTGCGGGTTCGGCTCCCGCCGGCGACAAGTTATCTTTTCGTCCACTTTCATTTCCCTTTTCTTCATTATTTTCTACATTCCAAATTCAACTACACTTAATTTCCCCGATGCTTTCCTTGGCTTCGTTGTCTGTTGGCTTTATGTGGTTATGACTAATAAAATCGAGCCCCTCGGTTCCCATTCTTCTTTCATATATTTGTGGGCTCATGTGGGCTCAATGCGGGTATGAGCCACACGTGATTTTATTATCGTTAATCGTGACGTAACTGACGAGCATGTGATTTTATAGATGTCATGACCTATCAGTCATGTTAGTAATCCGTCTTGACACGTGTGCTAAGGCACAACTGACGGGAAACCACCACGCACATGGAGCCGAAATTGTTGTACACGCCGGTCGGTGACGGACGCGATCTCCTGGAGCCTAGCCTTTAACAGCTTCGCTGTAATATGCAAATGCTACGTAGCTGGTCCCAAGGTAACGTTGTTTGCCGTCGCTTGGAGATAATCAGAATATTGTTTGCATTCCGTGTAATTAGATAATTAGTCCTAATTATTTATTCAAATTCTCGATTATCATAATAAGATGAAAAGTGTCAATGAGAAGATTGTAGAGCAACATGAAAAACTCCCGATACAGCTTTCTGTTGCTCAATACGCGCTACATAAAAGCGTTTTTCCGAGCTTGAAGGAAGCCTGCGAATACACACAAAACTGCCGCGCGACTGGCCGCTCAAGCACTTCACGTGTATTCGCGGTCACCTCTAATGCTCGGAAGAAAACTTTTATGCAGCACGTATCAACAGTTATTGCACGTACACAACAATACCTGAACAATAAAGTTGTTGACCACTTCACAAAAGTTAAATCGTTTACTAAATGATGTTGACTCTACTCGCTCTAAATTTTGCCATTCCATAGAATCTCGTGCCCTTCACCGACAACCAGGCACATCTTCCTGCTCCTCAACTTCAGCTTCTCGACTCAAGTTATATACCAAATATATATACAAGGTGTTTCTCGTAACTTGAACCATAGTCGTATTTACCGGGAAGGTAGATACGCCTTTGGTTCAAGTTAGGTCAAACACCCTGTATATATCTGGTGATTAAGTGAACAATAAAAAAATATATCTGTGCAAAACACGCACACATATACGTGCGTTTTTCTGATATATATTAAATCTCAATATTTCTCAACAAAGCTCTACAATACTCAATATTATTCAACAATAAGTGAACAGTATTTAGTAAACGACTTGTGTGAAGTGCTCAATAACTTTATTGTTGAGGTATTGTCGTGTACGTTCAATAACTGGATACATTATTGAAAGGATGTTGATTCAACAATTCCTCGACAATATGAGAACATTTCAATGGTAGTTTTTATAAGTCTTATCGCGTGGCCCCGTAGAACCTTGCAACAATGGCATGGACGAATACGGTCGGATTTCTTGGAGCACTCACCGCATTCGACCTGCACTTACGGGAGCGCGAAGATGCCACAATACGCCCTCTCATCGATCACCTAGCAGGCAAGAATGTTAAAGGGACACTAAAGAGAAACCGGAAGTTGAGCTTAAATTGTAGATTTTCCTTTCACGATCACAGCCATACCATTCTTACTGCAAACAGATGTTTAATAGGCGAGAAAATAGCGAAAAACTGAAGGATAGGTGCTGACGCCCCTTCGAATTTCCCGCACTACACGTTCTGACGTCGGAGATTACAAATGCAGGCCGGTCGCGATTGGTCGAGAGCGATTTATCGCTGTTAATAAAACGCAAAATGAAATACACCTTAAACGTACATAAACAGCATTTGCTAACTTTTTAAACCGTTTCAAGCGAGGAAGTACACATTTAGCACAAAATTAGATAAATAAAAAAATGGCATGGCGATACATCCGGTCGTGATAGTTTCGTAGTTTCGTTTTTGGTCAATGCATCGTCGCGCGCGCCTGTTCCGCTCTACGGTGTTTGGTTGCGTGTTGCGTGGCTCTAAAAACGTTGACTTCGCGGGAAACAGCCAGAAAAAGCCTCGTTTGTGTAGTGTTGAGGGCTGTATAAATGGCCCAAGGCGCTTGCTCAGGGGCAGCGGCAGTGTTGACTCGATTGTGTCCTTTCATGTGGTGTCGCGCGGTGAGCCCCGGCTCCCCGGCGTTCCCAATGGCTCAGTGCTCTGCCGATGATAAAACGGCAAAAGAGCCAGAGGTGTGCTCTCTGCATTTCTCGCCCACGGAAAGTATCTTGGCGTGCCCCAGAGGCCAGTCCTTCCTCGAGCAGCTGTTCCCTCAATGCGGCCTTCATCAAACCCCCTTCTGGTGCCCCTGCAGCAGCAAACTGGCGGCTCGGTGAGTGCTGAATGTCATTAAATAAAGTCACGAAATAACCATACCGAGTACGTGCGCAACTTTCTACGCTTGTTCTGTCGGGAACATCGTCGCCTGGCGGACAGGACGCTTCGCCTTCCGTCGACGAAAACGAAGCTCTCCGCCGGCGCGGCCGGCGGCTCACCGCCATCGCACGCGGAAACACCTACCGCTCGAGCACGGAGGATCATTTCGCGCTCCGTTTCACTGAATATCACTAAAATGCAGTCCTGCTTCCCTGGCGAGCTCTTCGTTGCAAGGTTCAGCTACAGCAACGGTATCCATCGCGGCGAACGCAAACGCAGCGACCATGCATGCAGCCATGATGCATGCATGGTCGCTTGCATGCATGGTGCACGCAAGCGGTGACGTATCATGTGGCATTCTGATTCGCCGAGAGCAATGAAATCTGTGACGACACTGCTTCAGTGCCAAATCTGGGGTGAGAGAAATTGAGGAAGAGATATTTGGTCTTTGTTTACGAATTTCTCCGCTAATAACTCATATTTTTGCACCCAACAAAAACTGCATGCATTCCTGAAGGTCCCTCTTTTATTCCAGCTGAACTTCCTGTTTATCTTTAGTGTCCCTTTAAAATACCTCGACACCTTTCCACAGTCTCCCGATCTTCGTCCTTCGAAAGGGTGTCCTGTACAAGAAAAACTCGAGTGCCAGCGACATATCTGCTGGTTGTACCTGACATTCTCCTTGCCTGCCATAATGAGCCCACATCTGGACACTCGGGTTTTTCACGTACTCTCGCCAGAGTATACCAGGCGTACTATTGGTCCAGACTTTCTACCACGGTGTACCACGGCCACCCTTCTAATTTATATTTCTACCACGGTCAAGCGTTACGTGCAGAGCTGCAGTAAGAAGTGCTACGAAGGATGCAAGGCGTTCCGTTAGACATCTAGTTGATAAAACTACTCATTGAACGGTGAATCGGGTACCCACGTATGTGTACCGCATGCGCCCTTAAGCCCTGGAAAAAAATATTGCACTCACGGGTTGTCCGAAAGGGGAAGACCAGTTTGTCCAGGCCCGCCCCTCTAGCATCATCCTCATTTCTGGAAGATGGAGTTGACGACAAAGCCGTCTTGCTTTTTTGATTACTGGTGGCTCTCTTGCTAACGCGCTGCATGGACCTCTTGGCTCCGGTTATCGATGGCGATAGCGTGACTTTCTCACGAATGCTCTCTGTCACGGAGTTCGGTTGAAGGCCTATAGATACTCGAGGGGTCGACTCCTCGGCCAATCTTTCCTGCGGGACCAGTGCGCCGCCTGTGTTTGCTGTAGTAGCACGTGGCGAAGCCTTCTCCTGGACGCCTTCGTCGATGTACTGCGTAGCGGGAAACCGCAGCGCGAGGCGCTGCGATCGCACCACGATGGAGATGGCGAACAGGAGGAGGAGCGCGGCGAGCGTCGTCAGTCCGACCATGGGCACGCAGGTGGTCCAGGGAAATGGTGTACCGGCCAATTTGTAACCCGACCTGGAACGCTGACGTCGCCCACCACGCGCTATTTTGTCGGAGTCGTTGTTCACGTTGCATACGCAGCAGTGAGCGCTGCTCGTGGTCGTCGAGGAACTGCTCACCGAGTCCGTCCAGCTGTCGTCGTCGTCCTCTGTGACGTAGTGGTGCCGCCGGAAGGAGTAGGACGCGCTACTGCGTCCCGAAGGAGCCTTCGAGGACCCCGACGGCAAGACTGAAGGTGCTGTACATTCCGAAGCTTGTACATTGGAGTGCCCTTCAGCGACTGCGTTACCCCGGTCCTCCTGCTGAGCTTGAGCAACAATCTTCCTAGGCTCGGCCTTCGAGTTAGGTCTGCAGAAAGGTCGGCCCGCCTGCCCCAACGACGCGTCCACGCCCGCCCACTGGCCGCCATTGTTCTGAGGCGTTAGGCGCAAGTGTCGCTCATCGCCGCATCGTCCTGCTGCCAGAGTGGAGCCGCCATAGAATGCAGCCGGGTATCGTGGAATGCCCCGAGATGCAGGGTCCATGCCGTTCCTTTCTTGAATGTATTCGCGGAGAGAGCGTCGACGCTTGCAGGATGCCCTCTTGTGTTTGGCGTAGCAGGTGGCTAAGAAGCGTGGATGGGCAGGAAGGCGAGAAAGATGATGATGATGACCGCAACAAATATAAAACGTAATCACTCTGGGAAATTGCCCATGAATTTGGCTGCCTCAGGTTGGTTTGTTAGTCTTACTTGAAATGGCACAACCCACTACGGGAGATAGGTTATGAAACGGTGGTAGTAAAACAAAATGAAAACAGAAGTGTTTTGTCAAATAAAAGAGAAGATAATAGTTCTGATAACTGAAGATAATAGTTCTGGAATAACTAATCATAATAAAGTATATCAGTGTTGTTATCTATGTTATCGGGGATATTAAGAAATATACGAAAGATCGGACGATAACGATACTGATGCTCATATAAGGCTTCTGGGCTATACGTACTCTGTTCGAATCCGGCCTTTAGACAATTTGATTGATTTATTCATTTAAAAATCCCAGTTTCGCAATAAAGGGCGAAACACGGCGATATCCACCATGTTAGAATATTACACCAAGTAAAACTCGTAGCTTTAGTTCCAGTATGCATTCCAGTAAAAAAATGTCGTGGTTGAACGCGGTTAAAGCAAGTTTGTCGAGCGATAGCACGGTTTTTCTTGATTTGGGAAAGGACACAGACGCTACTCGGCGCTGTCAGGAACTACCGCATCTACAATTGCACCACAACACAACACACAGACGCTGCTCGGCGCGGCAGCAGCAGCGAGCGAATTGACCTTCATGCTGCGTCTTGTTTCAACGCAAACTAAGCGTCGAAGCCACAGCGCATAGATCGCTTTCAAGATGAGGCCCGCGCGACCGCGCACTTTGTCCACATCGTAGATCGCTTTCAAGATACGGGCGCCCACGCAGCGTACGCAGCAGCCGCCGGTAGTGGCAGGCTAAGTCTCAGTTTGATCTTGGCTGAGCTTCAAGGTGAGCTTGAAGGTCAGATTTGCGGAACAGGGCGTTTTCTGGGTTTGTACCTCGAGTAGTAGAGCTATCGCTCTAACAAGCGGCGGTCGTGTCCATGCACGGTAAAGTATATTTAAACGGCTTCAATCTCATCGTCGTTGAACCATTGTGGACTTACTCGCCAACGTAGTCGTGAAAATGATCTAGAATAAATGCTGAATTCTGCGCGGCCCCCTCCTTGTAGAATTTGTCGAGGGATCAAATACATGAATAATAACTGCATTGTCATTGTCTATGCCATTGTGTATTAGATGCTGCAAACGAATTCTTGAACGATACGCACTGTCAAGAAAGTAAAATAAGCATTTTTTCATAAAAGAATATATTTGTATGCCCCAAAAATTGTCATAAATAACTGATATCAATGCTTCCATGTTTTTGTCTATTTAATAAGTAATGAAAACATCACACGAACTTTACAAGCTATGTCAGTTCGACACCAGCAAAGCAGTGCATATCGCTGATATGAAAAATGTAAAGTCCATGAAGTGAACAAGTTGAGGACAAATATTTTAATAAATCTTTGTCGTTCAAGAACCTTGTTTACATTTTTGTACATATGCAACAGCCAGGGAAAAATCGCATTTGAAGCTTCGGCCGGCAGTGAATACAAGGAACGTACAGCCGCACCTACATGCAGCACTTAAATTCCCGAGATAATGTGAATCTGTTGGTGGCTGCTATCTGCTCTCCTTATCGAGCATTTTCCTGCTGCTATTAACTCACTCTCCTCTAAGATGCGTAAGTGGCTTTGAGCTTATAAGATGTGAACGGTCTACGGAGTGTGTTGAAGAAAATAAAGGAAGCCGGACGCCTGGCTTTACATTCGCTCTTTTGTTCTGTCCGATGCCGAGTAACCTGGCCTGAGCCTGTGATCATTACATACCGAACAAATGCACACCTGAAGTTTAAACACGCATAAGAATATTTGATAGATAGATGGCCAGTGCTCGACACATGTCAATTACCAGCTTTTTTTTGCATTAACTTAGCTGAAAAAAAAAAGACATCGAAAAATTGTAAATGTCTAGCGAACGCAGCTCCACCTGAACACTGTTGCGAATTTTTGGGTTGAGGACTTGGTATTTGTTACAAATGAGCGAGGCAATAACGAGGACCCCAGATCCTGTCACACTGATGGAGATTTTCAACCAAGAAGCTTCTCTCGTTTGTTATGCGAGGTAGACTCCATCTCTGTGGTCTTACGGCCGCTGTTTCGAACCCCCAAGGAATCACGGTGTCCTCCAGCAGGGAAGAGTGGCAGGATGATCACCTCAGCGACTAAGGTCACCATAGAGATGCTCTTGTGGCTCTTGTGTAGAACCCCGCTTTCTAATTCTCTCATTTTACGAGTATTTGCGTATTTTCGGGAGGCGCCGCTTCCGAGACCTTCGGTGATGGAAGTGGAGTCAGCTAGGCGTCCGGACGAGACAGACGTCACAGCGTAAAGCGCTCCGAGGAAGCGCAACCACCTCATGAGCGACACAGGCAGCAAGGACACCCTGCTGTACTACTCTGCTTCAGAAAATGTGCCGGATGACGGTGACGGCGACTGCTTGACAGCTGTAAGGCAAAAGGGAAAGAAAAGAATCACCACTGCTGCTTCGTCTTCAACAAGCACGACAGCGATGGAGAACACTGGCACAGTCCATACCATCCTCTTCTTGCCCGAGACGCCGACCGACGACCTGAATCGGCTAAACAGGCAAGCCGTATCTGCCACACTAGAGGCTCTTGTTCCGAGTGAGATTACGGATGTGAGGATTAACACCCGTAAGAATATTCTCGCAGTCGATGTCAAGAACAGAGCAGCGCTGGATAGCTTGAGCACAGTCAAAGTGCTGGGCACGATAAATGTTCGGGACATAATACCACAGGACAGCGATACGTCATCAGGTGTGATTTATGATGTCGATGAGTCAGTCAACGACAAGGACTTGCCTATATTGGTTAATTATTATTGAAGTCCGTCGCCTAGGAGAATCACGTTGTATGAAGATAACCTTCAAGAGAGGAAACTTGCCTTCACACGTGAAAGTTGAATTTTTTCGTCATTCAGTGCAACCTTTCGTGCCGAGACCCCTTCAGCGCCGTAATTGTTTGAAGATCGGGCATATGTAAGCGGTATATGCAAAAATTCGACCGTATGCCCAAAATGCTCTGACCAGCATAGCGCTGATGCTTGCCGTGCGACTGGCTTCAAGTTTGCCCCCATGAAGCGTCGTCGAAAGAGAGAGAGAAAGCACTTTATTTGCACCCGTCAGAGAGTAGAAAAACTGCCCGAGACACAAGACAGAGCTGGAAGTCCTCAAACAATAAAACAGTTGAATGTTGGGCTAGTTGGCCTTTTGACATGAGAACCATCTTGAAATAGCCCGCAACGGGACGGCACAACAGCGTCTGTGTTCGTCTTCCTTTCTGTTGTGCCGTCCCGTTGCGCGCTATTTCAAGATGGTCCTCAAACAAATGGTGAGACATGACTCAACGCTCAGAGGCCGCTGCAGACGATCTTCGTCTGCTAAATATACTGATACTGTCGTAAGAAAGACGCTACTTCCTGCAGCTGGTGCTTCAAAGCTGGTAAACTGCACTGACAACACGGTATCTGGTGACGCAGCGAATATGCTCCTTGCCTGCACTTCCGGCATTAAGTCCTCCAGCGGAACAAAGACCGACGGTGGACTACCAACGCACCAATGACGGCACAGATCGCGCGCAAGAATAAGATAATCAAATAATCGAAATCATTAAGTCTCTAATGAAAGTCATTCACGTGTTGATAAAGGACATGCAGACGTCACCTGCTCGGTGGGCACTGCAAGTGCTGGACGGTCTGGATCCGGTCCTTGCGAGCCTCGAATAGCAAGCACTGGCTCTACCGCCTCAGCCGTTCTTCAGAGAAGTCAAGTAAGCGTCTTTTATACGATCGAATGCCCGTGGACTGAAATCCCGTATTGCTTATTTTCTCCAATACGTTTTCACCATTCAATTCCCCATTCTTGTTGTCTGTGAACCGAACTTACAGAAACACGTCCGGCTATCAGGTTATGAACGTTATGTGTCATCGACTTATAAGGACATTAGCAAGGCGATCATCACCATACGGTGTGAACTGACTTATGTTGTTCATCCAGTGCGGCCTCATAACAGTAATCAGTATGTCGGTTTGTCTGTGAAAAAATACAAACTTGCGTTTACTCTAATGGGCGCTTACCGTTTTACACCAAGTCGTTTTGACAGACAGAGACTGAGTAACATTTTTGATAGGAGTCCTGGTCCATGGATTGTTGTTGGGGACCTTAACCCACATCATTCACTTTGGGGAAGCATCACGGTAAATTCCAAAGGAAGAAACCTCGTTTCTTTGCTCGTGGCCATGAAATTTCCTGCCTGAATGATGGAAGTCGCAAGTTTCTGCGCGGCCGGACGTTTAGCAGTTGTTTAGACTTAGCTTTTGTCTGACGATTTCTCACTGGCAGCGTACATCGATTCGCAGATGTAGAAACCCACGGCAGCGACCACATACCTGCCTACCTGAAGATAAAGGGCCTAGTAAAATTGGCTTCACCAAATCTTCAGCAAACAACAGATTGGTCCCTGTTTAAATCACTTGTAGAAGACGCATACCACTAAGGCTTTTCGCCCACACTGGAAATTCAGATCGCCGAGGTCATTCAGGATGATATGCGTTCATTTCGGCCATTGGAGAAATTCACGGATTTGGAGGCGGAAACACAGCACTTCCGTGCAATCTGCCGGTGAGTAGAACGATGATATAGGCGGACTAACTCAGCTGGTTTACGACCTTAGAGAGGCCAGAAGCATTCAAAAGAAATTTCAGCGTCGCATTGCTGTGCTGCAAAATCAACGCTGTAAATATTTTTGTGAGTTTCTCGGTCCGCGTAAACCTCAGTCGGTTGTCTGGAGAACAGTACGTGGACTTCGAACAGCTCCTTAACAGCGCCGTCCATTTAAATCTGTAGCCCTCCATCAAGGACACCGAGAAATCAACGTAGCAGCAGAGTACTGCGCAAGGATCGCGGGCCCGACGTTCCAGCCTTGCACACCTAATCCTAGTGTCACCCCTGGCACCGAGATTTTCGTATGGACGCTCCTTTCTTCATCGAACTGGAGGCCGCACTTACTGGTTTCAGGCAATCTTCGTCACCGGGACCCGACGGCATCACATGCCGTCGGGTACTTACAAACCTTGATCAAGAGGCCAGGGATGCACTTCTTGGCCTATACAACGCATCATGGCGTGACGGATTGCTCCCTACCACGTGGAAATCCTGTCGGCTTGTTACACTTCTCGAGCATAGCAAATCTCCAATAGAAGTATCATCTAATCGTCCAATAGCACTGGACAGCTGAGTCGGCAAGGTAATGGAGAGAATGATCATGATACGGTTAGAATGGTACTTTGAATTTTACAACGTCTATCGAGTGTGATCATTATATTTATGCTTTATCTTCTCATCTGTACATACTCATCATCACGACTTGAGATCATCGTTTTGGGCTTTGGCTCGGGACAATAAAAAATAGACTTGTGACAACCGTTGTCTCACAAGGGGTGGAGGTGCTGGGTAAGTTTTGAAGAACCAACCCAACGATTTCTGGCAACCACGCGGCCGTACTGTTCCAGCCATTTCTCAACGTCGTCTCTGCGAAGTCCAGCGAATACCGGGGGTGTTTTTGAGGGGTGGTGACCGTCCAAGCAAAGGTAGCAGCTGGGTTGCCACGGGTGCTGCCACGTTGGGCTGCTGATCTTGCGACATCGCCAACTGCTGCTGGTATAGGCGGCGACCCGAATGGAGCTCCAGGGTGGTGTTCTAGGTGAAGTTAGGCAATGACCTGTAGAGTGAAAGGACTGAAGGACCGGATAGCACTCTCCACCAGTTATGGAGCCGGATTATTCAACGCCTCTGTGGAGCTTCTCCTCCACCTAATGCCAGATTACGTCGCCAACTACGGCAGTTTAAACTCGAAAACACTGTGCTGTACCGTTATGTTTATAATTACAATGAACTTTGTTTCTCGTCCAAACGAGGGGAGACTGGGACTAAAGGAACAAAGGCCTGACAGAGGTTCCAGCCCGCACAGTTACAAGAGCGGTAAAAACCAATGCAAATGAATACATATACAACGTACATACATCTCGCACGAGAGAACAGAATTTCAGTAACAATAACGCATGAGAAAACAGAATTTCAGTAACAATTACAACATTTGTTCATTGGATTGAGTAAACCCCCCAAAACATTAGCACAAATGATATCTATATGAACTTTTTATGTCATACAAGCATACGTACGTGAAAAAAACGAAATATCAATAATTAGTGAAAGCAATATCATCGGCGAGTAATAATGCACTAAGCTCTTTTTTGAAGGAGCTTTTACAAGCGCTAAAATTTAACAGTTCTCCTACCGTGTTCAATATTTCTGTCGATTGATATAGGAATGTTTGTTTTCCATAATTTGTTCTTGTTTTTGGAACGTGCCTGGTTTTCCGGCGTAGTGGGTAACGATATATTTCATCATTGTCCGTTTTGGTGAATAATTTTTGTTTATGTATCGTGACCAGAAGCTTCTTATAATATATTCTGTCTGCTCGAAGAAAGGAGTAACGCTGGAATAATGGAGCTGTTTCAAGGTCTACGAAACGGCCATGGTAATTGCAGTACATAAGAAGTATTCGTTTCTGTAAAAGAATTAATTTGTTGTATTTGTTTTTGAAGTTGTACCCTATACCAAGACCCCTTAGCAGAGTTTAGAGTAAAAGATAATACCGATGAACACAAGTGGGTTCCCGTTCTACCACGTTCACTGCGTTCGCAAGTCCCCGAAGCGTTTCACGAGGACCCATCGGCTGGCCACTTGGATTTCCACAAAACGTAGAGCCGTACGTATAGGGGCCGCTTCTTCTGGCCTGGCCTGTCTACCTTCGTGGCCAAGTACGTCGCTTCGTGCGCACTTTGTCAACGACGGACACGATCCGCTTCGCCACCTGCTGGCCTTTTACAGCCACTACCGTGTCCCGAGACACCTTTTGACGTCGTTGGGATAGACCTGGTCGGCCCTTTCCGAATAACCAGGACGGCTCCTGCTGCGCATGTACAGTCACCTTGTTGTTGCTCTGTCGGCCAGGATTTATAAATGTGATTTTCCACGAAATAAACGTGAGTTGTGAGTCAGCGCCAGTGTCGTGTTCTTCTTCCCACTAACCGCCCAAGTTTCCCTTCTAATTGAAGCACAGCACAGCCCAGCACAGCACATCCCAGCACAGCACATCCCAGCACAGCACATCCCAGCACAGCACAGCCCAGCACAGCACAGCACAGCCCACCACAGCCCAGCACAGCCGAGCCCAGCACAGCACAGCCCAGCCCATGCATTTGGCTGGCAGACTGGCTGGCTCAAAATGCCTGAAGTAGGCAAAGAATGCTAACTGTATCGATATGGTTACTAGAACTGTCTGAGTATATCACGGAACAAAACCTTTGTTGCGTGATGTCCTGATTTGTTACGTTTTTTTTATTACGTATGTCTGTACGTCACGTAAGACGGACGGTATATACCCCCCTTAAGCAATGCCTCATACCTCCGTAAACGCGGCCTCCCCATTACGACGACAAAAGAGAAGTTAAATTCTAGGCTGGAATGATGAGAGGCAACGGAGCCAGCTGTGGACGAAGACGACGACGACGAACGCGTGAGCAATCGCACGAGCGCGTACATGCGGCTGCGCAGAGGGGCGCCAACCATTTCCCCTTGGTCGCCTTATCAGCGCACACTAGGTCACGCACTACGTCATACATTCACAGAGACACATTGTTTTAGACACAGTTGGCCGTCAAACCGAGCTCCGACGCGAGCGGCGATATGCATTGGCTTTTGTTGGCTCTTTCACTCGCACATTTTAGCGGAGAGTTTTGTCAGAGAGCTTTTCTGCGCGGACGCCATAAAATCCCTGATCCCAGCCATAAACACCTTCTCTGTAAGAGAAACGCAAAGGAAATTTTCTCGACCAAATGAGCCGCATGGCAATAGCTAGAAATCGCGTACAGGGGCAAATATGACCAAAGTCACCGATTTGCGAAAAATATGGGTCGCAAAAGTTTATGGTTTTATAGCATATAAGATACTCTTGCCATCGGGTGTATTCGGTGGTAATGCGAAGAGGACGCGCAGTTGCAGCACCGATAACTAGTACCAAACAATGCACATTACCCGCATGTCAAGTCTGAGCCAAATTTGAGCCCGAATGATGGCGGCTTAGTTGGAAAAGTCTGGCTCCCCGAGCGACCAGCGAGCTCATTTAACCTCCCGCTGTTAGTGTCCTCTGCATGGTGTAGGGCTGAACGTTGCTTCATTTCTTCATCACTTTCACGATTCATCGTGCACATCTGGCAATATGCAGTATTAGAGAACTATTAGTTGGATATGGCACTTAGCAAATTAAGAAGACGCTGTGCTGTGGGTCCCGATTCGATCAGCAATCAGATGCTGACAAATCTACCGTACGAACGAAGACGAGCCCTTCTGGACATATTTAATCACGTCTGGAGCACGGGAGAGATCCCAGAAACGTGGAAGATAGCATGGGTGGTGCCAGTACTCAAGTCCGGAAAGGATCCTGCGAACCTCGCCTCGTATCGGCCAGTATTGCTAACATCATGCGTATCAAAGTTGATGGAAAGACTAGTATGTACGAGGTTAACATGGTATCTTGAGCAAGGAAATAGACTGCCATCGTGCATGACCGGCTTTCGTCCACGGTTGAGTGCCCAGGATAGTGTCTTGGATTTAATAAGCCACATCGAGTACCATCGCGCGGACGGCCTTTCCACACTAGCCATCTTTATGGACGTTGCCAAGGCATACGACTGTGTGCTTCATACAGGCATCATCAACGGACTCCAAAACGTGGGCGTCTCGGGAAATTCTCTTCGATTCATCCATGAATTTCTCAGAGATCGGTATGCCCAAGTTAAGCTCGGAAGTATAATGAGTGATAAGCAACGAATTTCCCTCGGTGTCCCACAAGGAAGCGTCCTATCTCCCTTGCTTTTTAACGTTGCCATGGCCAGCCTTCCAGATGCACTGAAAGTAGGTCGGACGGCAGTTAAAATGTCCATCTACGCAGATGAAATCTGCATTTGGATCTCGGGGTACCAACACAAACGGTTGGCCCGGATCGCCCAGGGCGCAATTTCCGCCATCGAACGCCACTTATCGATGCTTGGCCTATCTTTATCAGCGGAAAAATCTGCCTTCATGCTTTTCCCGGGAGTGAGACGCAAGTCAACACGCCTGACGCTGAATATCAGAGGGCATTCAATTCTTCGTGCAACTCATGTTCGATTCCTGGGCGTCACCATCGACAGCAAGCTACTATGGCGTCGTGCGGTCGAAAGTGTTGTGGCTGCATCAGTGCAAAGAGTCAACGCACTTCGTCGATTGGCAGGTGTACGTTGGGGAAACAATCCTATGTCCATGCTTAAACTGAATGCGGCACTGATAATAAGCCGTATTCTCTATCAGCTCCCTCTGATATCCCCGTCATCGAGTCAATTCGAGCGCTTGGAGGCTGTGCACGGAAAGGGACTTCGTTTGGCGATGTGAGTTCCACAGACGGCTTCAAACAAGAAAGTCACTAATGAGGCAGAGTCTCTTCCACTCCGTCTCTTGGCATCTCAGGCGTTGCTGACGCAGCTATTAAGGCTGGGCGAGTCCCGCGCAGGCACGGCGCTTCTCCGGCGGCTAAGAGCAAGAACTCGCTCACATTTCCATGCGGCGCTGAACACTTTCCAATGTTTAGGATTGGAATGGCCTAAACGCAGTCGCCTTGACCCGCCATGGTCTTTTTCGGACGTTACCTGCAGCCTCAGTGTACCCCACCTACCGGCGAAACGCACCATTTCAACTGCAGAAGCAAAGTTTATTGTGCTGGAACACTTGAGCACAGCATTTCAACGCCACTTACAAGTTTACACAGATGGCTCGGTGTGCACACAAACAGATAGCTGTGCAGCGGCATTCTGCATACCATCCCTTGATGTGTCATGGTCTGGCCGACTGGATCGCGCAGTTTCCTCTGCAACAGTAGAAAGCGCCGCAATCACCGCGGCTTTGCGGAAACTACGGGCCTTCTCTGCACGAGATGTCGTGGTGCTGACGGATTCCAAGTCAGCGTTACAGAGATTGCATCGTGGCCTACCTCTAGAGAAATTTACAAGGCAATCTCTGGCACTGATTAACGATCTAACAAGCAAAGGATTTAATATAAGATTCCAGTGGATACCATCACACGTAGGAATTGATGGAAACGAGAAAGCTGACGCCCTTGCACGCCTAGCACTGACATGTGTCCTAAAAGTGAAAGCTCCAAAAGCTTTTCAGAACTCTAAAGGTGCAATCCGCCTTCACTTTACGGAGATCCACAAGAATCCCCACGAAGCCTGTGTGACTCAAGGATTTACCCGCGAAGAAGCGACGCTTTTATACCGCCTCAGGACCGACTCCGCGTACACCACAGCTTGGTTATTCAAGACTGGACTCCGCGCTTCCCCATTCTGTGCTTTCTGTGGTGACATTGGTGACATCGAACATTACATTTGGATATGTCCGCAGTTTGACAAAGAAAGAAAAGCGATGATCGACAGCCTACAAAAGAGCGGTCTTACGCACAGGACCTTTGAAGACGTCGTTTTCCCCGGAGGACCTGCGACAACCAGGAAGAGAGCGCAACGACTGCTGCTGGCCTTCCTGCGAGACACGGGGCTCATAGACAATTGGTGACACACCCTTGATCTCAACTCGAAGGAGGATCAGGCGGAACAATTGCCGGCTATGTATGCCAGGCTAACCCCGCCTGCTTCAACATCATCACCACCACCACCACCACCACCACCACCACCCAACTATTAAAAAATATTCGCATTTGGAAATAGTGACGATTTCATTCCAGGCCCTAATCGAACGGGACAATGAGCACGGAAAAGGAGTGGGCACGGAGGCACAAGCAGAATGGAGGACTCACAGCGCATCTTTTTTCTTGTGCAGGTTGGTGATCCCTTGTGAATGTTACAAGACAGACGACCCATTTGCGGTTGTGCTTCCGTGCGCAGAAGCATTGATGAAACCTTTCAGTTCTTTACTGATTTTGCTTTGCGGCGACATTGAAGAAAATCCGGGGCCTGACAAGGCCATTGCGCAACTGATTCAGATGGTCAAAGAGACAAATGAGCGTTGTATTCGAATCGAATCTAACCAATCCAGTAAGTCACAGGCAATGGCGGACCTTAAGATTTCTCACGAGACGGTTCCTGCTGCTGTAATTGACATCACCATGCGGTTGCAAATTGTAGAAAATAGAGCTAACGATCTTCCAAATCTGCAGCAAGAACTATCTAACACACTTCAATCGCTGAATCGCGTGGAGCAAGAGCGGCTGAGCTACAAGCCCGCCTTTACGAAGCCGAAGATAGGTCTCGACGGGACATCTTGCTATTTCACGGCATATCAGACAATTCAGACGAAAACTCCCGCCAATCTGAAGAAAAAGTTATCGCTATGGCCAAGCTGTACATTCACTGATCATCTGAAGACATAGCACGTGCGCACAGAGTAGGCAGATATGTAGCAGGCAAAAATCGCCCACTCATTGCTAAATTTTCTAGCTTCAAATCAAAAGCACTCTTATTATCTCAGCGGTCTGCCTTGCAGGGTGGTGGCGTCAGCATTACTGAAGATTTCTCCGCACCAACTCGCCCCGCTCGTAAAAAACTGGTGGAATTCGGCCTTGGTCTAAAAACGCCCTTCAAACTGCGGTACAAAAGGCTATATGCAAACAAAAAGTGCTGCGTGTATCATGCTTCCGAGAATTCTGTCTGCGAAGCAGCTTCCTTACCATCCGACACCACTCGCCAAGTGCTGATGCCGTTTCCCCGAGGGCGACCCGCTCAGGCCGTGCTTACTCTGCCGCTAGCTGGGACAGTGCGAGGGGTGGTGGCACACCGTCAGTATTCTGCCAACATTCGCAGTCTTATCCTGAAAAGAGACAGTCTAAGCGCCTTAATTAATGATACAGATGCTGATATAATCTTGCTGACTGAAACTTGGCTATCTGACAAAATTTCAACCCGTGAACTTGTTCAGTGCGAGAAAAGATTCACCGTATATCGTTGTGACCGCACTGAGAGAACGGGTGGCGGTGTCCTCATTGCTGTGAATGAATGCTTTGAATGTGCTCTTTTGAACGTTCCATGCAATTTCGAAATAGTGTGGTGTTGTATAAGCATTTCTTTTAGAAAGATAGTTTTTGGAATTGGTTACCGCCGGCCTAACTTCAACAGCTCTTTTTGTAAGACAATTCATGATTGACTAAGCCAAATTTCAGCCCGACTTCCCGGTATACCAGTTTTCCTTCTAGGTGATTTTATTTTTCCATCAATTCAATAGTCTCATATATGTCCGCTTGCAGAACCTGCTTCTGCCGAAACTAGTAGCTTCCTAACCAAATGCTTGGATTTCAACCTATCACAACTAGTCCGTCTTCCCGCACGTGTTACTTCTACGACATCATCCTTACTAGATTTGATACTAACGTGATCACCTGAAATTGCATCAACAATAACTCACTTGCCCGGGCTCAGTGATGACGACTTGCTACATTTTTCTATCTCTGTACCAACCGCTAAAAGGAGCAAGCGCTTTAAACTTAACAGAAATTATAATAAAGCTAACTTTGACGCTATCAACGCCGATCTTTCTTCCTTCCTGGACAGCTTTCATCTATCTTAAACCGACGCATCAGTCGAGGAATTGTGGGCGTCATTTAAAGGTAAAGCAATGCATCGAATAAACAAATCCATTTCCTTAAGAAAGGTATATCAATAATCTAACGCGCCGTGGTACACTAGGCAACCGATATCTAACAAAAAAACAGACTTTTCCGCGCTGCAAAACAATCGTCAACTACTGACAAGTGGCCCGCTTATGCCGTCGCAGCAAAAGTCTACCCCAATGCTTTAAAAGAAACTAAATTTAAATTCTATAACACTACGCTTCCATCGTTACTCAGAACGAATCCGAAACGCTTTTGGAACGTCATGAAAATCCGCGATAGTCAAGCTCTAACTCTAATGCATTAGGTGAGGTAATCCTAAGCCGTCATTGCGCGTGTATACTTAACATCACTTTGTACCATAAATGGTAGACAGCTGCCCCACTCTGGCAGCTGTCTACCATTCGTTGCATCTAGCATCTTTCCAATCTAACCAATTTTACTCGATTCATCTGGTATCCGCCACATTATTAACAATCTAAAAAGATCCTCTTCGTGAGGTACTAATAGCATTACGTCCGAATTCTTGCAGGGTACTCGGTTATGGAATTCGCTTCCTAACAGCACTGTCACGCACACGAACAAAGATTTATTAAGACAACTACTGAACCCACAGTTATGTATGCTGCCATGAACAGTCCTTTTCTCTGGGCATTCTTATTATTGATTGCCTTTTTTCCAATTTGTTGTTTCAATTTTGTTGTTTGTTTTATGTGCTCGCGCTATGCGTGTTTGTTGCTGTTCTTAGAGTAGGCAAGCGTTGTGCCCCTTGTGGTGGCAGTTGCCAGCCTTTGCTTCTCGCTTTCTCTTTCCTGTGTATATGTTTTCAAATCAAATAATAATAATAATAATAATAATAATAATAATAATAATAATAATAATAATAATAATAATAATAATAATAATAATATGCGCGAGTGATGCGCCACTTTTCACGTTACCATGAATTGTACTTTTTTACCTTTTTGCCAATCCGTTGTAAATGCCTTCCCTTTTTTTATTTGTAATACCGATGTATCGGTTTTAGGCTGTCATTTGTTGGACGACACCCCCCTTACTCAATGCTCCCTTTGGGGCCTGTAAGGCACTCTGAAATAATTAATAATCAGTTTTATTATATTAAACCTAATTTTTGCAAAATCACTGAACAATAGCTCCTTACCAAGAGACTGGGAAAAAGGCAATGTGGTTCCACCCCATAAGTCCGGCGACACCCATGACCCGTACAACTACAGAGCTATTTCCTTGACATCAGTACCATGTAAAATATTTCAAAACGTCATTTTCTCCCATCTTGTCAACTTTTTGGAATCAAACAGGTTTTTTATAACAGCCAACATGGGTTCCGTAAGTCCTTCTCATGCGAAACGCAGTTATTAACATTCTGCAGCGATCTCCATACTTTTCTAGACGCTGGCTTTATAGTAGACTGTATATTTTAGATTTGCAAAAGCCCTTCGACAGAGTTAACCACCACTTACTCCTACTAAAACTCGGCCATCTAAACATTGATCCCCTGGTCTTCAACTGGATTCAAGAGTTTCTTTCTAAGCGTACACAATATGTGATCATCAATGATAATGACTCTCCTGAAGTTCCGGTCGGTTCAGGGTACCTTAAGGTTCTGTTTTAGCACCCTTACTTTTTTTAAATTTATATCAATGATCTTCCTCACAAAATCGTAAGTTCCATTTGTATATTTGCTGACGACTGTGTTATATACCGCAACATTGAAAGCAGTAATGATACCTTAACACTCCATAGTCTCAATAACACTACTGCATGGTGCACGGTTTGGCTAATGGAACTAAACACTTCTAAATGCAAAACAATGAAAATTTCGCATAACCACTAAGCTTGCCCTGCCTACGTACTTAATAATACGGCCCTTGACCCAGTAGGTTTTTGCAAATATATCTCGGTGTGCATATTACTAGCAATCTTTCATGGAAAAGACACATTGAATACATTATGTCGAAAGCTCGGCTACCTCAGACGTAACTTATCTTTAGCTCCACCGAAACTAAAACAACTATACGTCACTTATGTCAGATCTAACCTCGTATACGCATGCTCGATATGAGACCCTGGGCATGCTACTCTAATAAACATCCTTGAAAGTGTGCAAAGTCGATCGGTCCGATTCATTCTTAAGAATTATCATCGTAGTGTTAGCGTTACTAACATGAAACTTGCTCTTGGCATTCCCCTTCTCTCTTCCCGAAGAAAATTGTCTCGTCTCTCCCTCTTTCACAAAATCTACTATCATAACTACGAGCTCAAGTCACAGTACGTTACACCAGCATCTTGTATCTCCGTACGTGTGGATCATCGCTTCAAAGTTCATGTACCTTCGCAGCGCGCAGTCACCTACTCATACTCATTCTTGACGAGAACATGTCTCGAGTGAAACCGCCTGCCTGCGTCACTAGTCGCTATCACAGATACAGACCGTGTTGGCAGAGCACTAACAAACGAATTATAAACCTAGATCAAAACTGTGTCACTACCGCATTGTCACTTATTGCTATCGTTTCTTTCATTGCTTTTATTCCGTGTTCTCGTTTTTGCAGCGAAGCTGTATACCTCTACCAGCCAAGGACATTTTCGTGTCGTTGGCGTAAGCAATAAGCGCCAGGCTAAACATTGAATACAAACAGCATATCGCCTTTGAAATCAGGCATACAGCATAGAGCTCAGCGCTCGTTTTCAAAAGAAAAATCACAAAAGAGCATAAAAACCACATGATGAATGCCGACCCTACGATCGCCCAAACAACGCCTTGACTAACGTTTCTGCTCTCGCTGCTGGCAATGAGTATTCTCTTCGTGAGCTCATTCAGGAGGTTGTTCGTGAACCCGCAGGAGTCAGTGGGGGCTTCTGTCGCAGAAGTTGTGCGACGAGAAATCAGGCAAGCATTATTGTCGCCCCACTCCCTACCGAACTGTGAGCTACGCGCCGGCTCTTCGTCGTCCTAATCCAGCAGCGTACAACTCGTCACCAATGGCTCGTCCTTTCAAAGAGCCGCCAACCTTGCCGTACAACGCGCAGCCACTGACCCTGCAACTTGGTGTACCTGTGCAGACATCGTCCTACTTCCCTCCGCCGTCCACTGCAGCTTGGACGCAGAGGGCGCCCACAAGTCGACCAATTGTTCGCAGGACGGACATGTGGCTAACCGTCGACCGCCGTCTCTTGTGCTTTCATTGTGAACAAGCCGGCCACTTTTACTGTTTTGCAGCGAAGACAGGGGGATGAAACTTATGTCCCGTGACCGCAGCGATCCTAATGTTTGGGGGCTGTACTACCTACGAGCATAAATGAACGTTGTTGTTTCATTTTATATTTATTACCAGGTTACTTATTAACTCCGCAGTTTTTAATACGCAAGTGATCCTAAAGGTTATATCCACTGGTTAAAAAGGGTACAAGCGTACCCCGGCCTGGCGTTCGGCTTCCTTCAGGGGTGATACGCTTGGGAAAGGAGCCTGCGCCCTGAATTCCCGTCGGCGATTCCGAACGGCCACGGCTGCCGTTCGGGATCTCGAACTGCAGTTAGAGATTCCGAAAATACAAGCGCCACCCGGAGTGGAAAACGGGAACTGCGCAGTGTGCTCTCACGGCGAAAAGGGGGCGTTTCTTGTCGCGCGCCCATGTATTCTAAGGCCTACGGTGTCCCAAAGGCCGCTTTTACCACCGTAAAGTTTCTTTAAGCGAAACCCTGCAAGCTTCAGCGAAACAGACGCATGGAATGGATGCGCGCCGTCATCACAAATCGTGCTGTGCTGAGTGGTGTCGAAATTCTTCACGCCACACCGGCATAAAATTCTTTCAGATCCCGGCGGACGAAAGGTACGATTTGCATGCTGCTCGTTTTGTTTTTCTACGCTTGCACGACATATCAGGATGCGGTTGCGCCAGTAGCTGTGTAATCTTATTGAGCATACACGTGCATTATTAATTTATTACATTCTGATTGTCTGCTTTGCGGCTTGAACTATACATGACATGCACGGCAGAGCATCTGGAAATTAATCCAATGACAACATTTGCTACAAACGATTTTTATACTTGCGTTTTTAATTTAATGCGTTTTGATCGTGCGTTGCATTTCTATGTTGCATTGTGGCTCAAGTCAATGCATGGCATGCCACAAATGTATTTGTAGCGACATATACAATAACTAATAGAACAGTGTAAGCTTATCCGCACTCTTTTTATTACCTTTTGATTGCCTGCGTTGAGTTTGTTTTCGTAGCATGAATTATTATTATTATTATTGTTATTAATATTATATTATAATAATTATTATTATCAGCATATTTATGTCCACAGCTGGAGGAAGGCGGCTCCCATAGGCTTTTGTCTCTAAGGGAGGGTGCATATGCGTTCATAGCATGTGCTGTTAGCACTACGTTAATTAAGTAGTGACTGCATAAATTATTATACTTGCGAGTTTAGACGGGTGATATTTAAATTATTGCGTTTCAATTGAGTGTTTTCGTTTTGGCCTTACGTGAATCTACGGCATACTGCACAGAATTTTGTAGCAATAAATATAGAAACTAAGCAATTACTTTATGCGTTTCTAATAATAATAATAAATATAATAATTACAGTACTTATAATTTATAATGTATACTTCAATTTCATGCTTTCAGTTTCAGCTTTAAGAATTCGATATATTCTCAAGAATGCAGTTACAGCTAAAAGACCATAAATAATTGGACAATGTAGGCTTACGGGTGCTAATAATTTATTGCTGGTTTTTTTAATAACGTTTTTATTGAAGATTTGCAGCAGGGCGCGAAAAATACCTGAGGAATACGCAGTGCGCGAGGCAAATAACATCGCTTCGGCAAATAAGCTAGGTGTGACGCCTGTATAGCCGTTTTTTTTTTTGTGCTTGAAGGCCGTAAGATGTATTTCTTATATGAGACACCACACTTACTTAAATGCAAAAGGAATTATCTCCGCGCACCTCACAAGCTCCATATCGGTCAAGAAATTGTCGATTGGTCTTTCATTACGCCACTGTACAAAAGTTCGCATCCTCTGAAACTCATTTTTGGCGAAGAAACTAACAGACAACCACATTTACCGGAAGCCTTTCAGTAACATGAAAGTTAAATATGCCAGCCAGGTGATGAGCGAATCGGTCTCAGCGGCCATTGACGTATTCATTGCTCTTGGCGTGCTGCCGGCATCCGCCAAACCAACAGCTGATTCTCTCGAGAAGATAGATAAGTTATTCGACTGTAACTCTTCTGTAAAAAAAAAAATCACAGCATATCCACGGGGTGAATGATGATGAGTGGGCGAAGCTCCGGAGGGTATCATCGGATCTCCCGCTTAAGGGGACGCTAGCACAAACGCGTTAGAAACGTGCAGTACTCTCTAGTAAGGGGGAGCGGCCACAGCGTCTTACGCAGCCATTTACACATGCCGGAACGTGCACCGCGTTTGCCGACGCCATCACATGACTGCCGAGAGAGTATAACCCCCGTATTCATAAACGCTCCTCGACTTGAACTTGACTTGCCACCGCTTTGGGCAGCGCGTTCGAAACGCGTTGAAGGTAAGGTGGAGAGGCCACAGCGTCTTACACCAGCTTCTTACACGGGCCGTAACGCGCTAGCAGAAACGCGTTAGAAACGCGCTAGAAACGCGGCCTTTCGTTAATGTTGGGTATTTATAGCCATCGTGGTGCGTTTGTCGATGTCCGCTTCGTGGCGTAGTGGGCTAACGCCGCGCGCTCGGAAGCGAGGGGTCCCTGGTTCGATTCCGCGCTACGGACACAACTTCGGAATTTTTTTCTCATTTTTCTCAGACTGGTTACACACTACTACTACTACTACGACGGGGACGGAACGGGTGCCGCTATAAGGAGCTTCGCCCCTAAAAAAACCGGTGACAAGTTACGTTATGCAATTTCGGAAGGGTCCGAACACCTAGCCTTTTTGCGGGAGTGCCTGTCGTGGGTTGAAAGCTGGAAATTTGACGGGCCTCGGCAACCACACACAGTTGAGGCATGGAAGGTCACCTTAAAGGCTATCCTTCTCCTCTGGGACGACCTCTTCCAAGATTTTGATTTTCGTGTTCTCTTGACTCGCTGGCTACAGCAGGACCCCCTGGAGAATCTTTTCGGGCTGCTTAGGTTAAAGCATGGGTGCAATGACAACCCAAATGTGCTTCAGTTCACATCAGGTCTGAAACACATTTCTGTTGGCAAACTGGTTGCCCCTTTTTTCAGAAGGAAACTGAACAGGATCGCAGCACTGTGTCGGCACAAATGTCAGAGCCGCCTCATTCGCTTGCTACTACTACTTGTGATGCAGCATCGACAGCCAATATGATTCCTCATGAGGAACAGCCAGCTAGCCATGATATAGTAGAGGATAACGTTCTCTACTATGTTGGGGGATATCTTGTGCGGCAATTTTTGTTGCACAGGCCTCCACACTGTGTGTGCAGCGCCCTTTTGAAAAATGCCGACCGCCAGCTTTGTGCATCACACCAGTATGTTTAAGGCAAGCAACATTTCCTCAGATTTATTTGGCAATGTAACAGTGCCTTCTGACGATTGCTTTCAGGATATTAAGGCCATGGAAGCTTGCTTTTTGGAATATATCGGTGTTGTGGCGCACCTGCCTAATGTGAATGAAGTTTTGGCAGGCATTTTGTACAGTTATATGGGAAGGCAAGAATTCTGTTCTGCTGTGAAGAGTGCAAGAAAGCCTTTGTGCACCTCTTTGCAAGGATTCCCCTGTTGTGGTATATTCGCTTTGTGAACATCTCCTTGGCTAAACAACGCACCAGAAAATCTGCTGCAGCACGAAAAATGCGGAAGTTGTAACTTTTAGTATTCCGTTTGCCTAATTTGAAGTCACTATTTTCTGCCTCTGAAGCGGGCATGTGTGTGTACAATTTATTTGCTTGTATTTTGTTTTGTTTTTTCATTAAACAATATAGGTATGTTACGCTGAAGAATGCATAAACCCTTCGTGTTATTTTATCGGAACACCCTATAGTGGCTTCAATATTTTGTCAATTTTTGCTTAAGTTTTTATTTAAAAGAACCTGCTGCTGAATAGAAAATGTAACAATGTCTAACTCCGGTACCTTATGGTTTTTGTATCCATTTCCTCTTGCATCCTAAGTGTGCGGTGTGCCATATTATCTTATCCCACTGACGAGATGATTTTATATCGGGGTACGTGCTGTTAACTTGTGTATAACTATTACTGTTTTTCTTTTGTCTTCGTATAGACTGTATATGCACTGGCTTGATACCTAGTTATTAGCATGCGGGCATGTGCGGTGCACTTTTCTATGCGACTAAAAACGTAAAATATTCAAGTTGTGTTTTACTGTATGAATGGTACGTTTACGCAATAAAACATTCAAACAAACTCTGCTCTTTATTCTTGCCTAATTTATGTGTACATACAAACAAAAACAAAGTCTTACTTGGAATAAGCGGTGCAAAAATAGGTGGATGGGCAAACCTTCATCAATCAGAATGCAACGATTGCCGTTTTGATCATGTGGCGGGTTGCGCAACATGAAGAAGGTCGCGCGCTCGCCATCTGAATACCTTCCACTCGCCCAATTTCGCTTGCTGGTGCATCCCAAATGAATTTGGCGCTAAATCGCCCCCCCCCCCCCCCCCGCCACTCGGATCCTCAGTCCTCCTCCATATGGCATCCCCCAGTGCATGTCTGCAATGCGCCGCCATGTTTTATTACCGCCCCCAAACACCAGGCGTTCGTCGGGCGCTGCGAATGAATATCGCGTTCCATGGATGGTATAGGAAGTTTCACGCCTCTGGCGAAGCTGTATACCTCTACCAGCCACGAAAATTTTCGTGTCGTTGGCGTAAGCAAAGAACGCCAGGCTAAAAATTGAATACAAACAGCATATCTCCTTTGAAATCGGGCATACAGAACACAGCTCAGCACTCGTTTTCAAAAGAAAAACCACAAAACAAGCATCAAAACCACATGTTGGATGATAAGGCACTTGTGAACCATAGAAACACCCTCCGACGCGTTCCGGTAAATATTATGTTCGCAGCTGCTTCGAAAGGGGTGGACGTCATTTAAAACCCTCGTGTGAAGTGAAAACAGTATAAGTTATGCCGATGACGTCTTCGAATAATGCAAAGCACGTTTCTTCTCCCGCTTGTGTTTCCCGGTAAAGATTACGGTTGCGTAAGCTACTCCGAGTGGAAAAGTACCCAGCATCATAGAAATCACGTAGTGACGTCACCATGGTCTAGCAACTCATTCAGTTCATTCTAGGCTACCATGGGTAGACCACGGAAAGTAAAGACGTCAGAAGAACAGCGTGAATATAATGTCGTTGTGAAGTAATAAAGGGTGTGGTTAAGTACATTTCACTTGTCTCTGGCTTCACTCTGTAGAGCCACGTGTGTGAATTCTAGTGACGTCAGAATGGGTAATCGTTGTGCTTCGCTGTCCAACCACCTTCACAGCGTGGATTGGAGCCACAGCTTTTCTATTCTCATTACTTGATATTAAAGTGTTTCGTTTTAATTTGTTACTATTGTTCTCATTTACCTGTAGTTGCTGTAGTTTCCTTGCGATATAACTATGTTCTTCACTTGTACTTATTTTATATGTACTGATATAGTAAAGCCCCTCCCCTGTATAATGCTTCTTATTATTTATTTTATTTATTTTAGTTACCTGCATCATCCCGTAGGGCATTACAGCAGGGAGGTTACAGACTTAACTAAATACATGAACAAATAATTACAATGCGTGGAAGAAAGCATTATTTTCTGTGATGTATACAATGCGCGATGACAAACTGTTCCAATCTCAAACAGTTCTAACAAAAAAAGAATAACGGAAAACGTCACCCCTACAATTAAATTCCCTGACCTTCAAACAGTGGTCCAGTCGCTTAGATATGTAGTGTGGTGCCTGGATATATTGTTCGCGGTTTATGCCTGTTTTAGAATAATAAATATCGGGGAAAAATTTTAATCTGATATGCCTTCTACGATCCTTCAGCTCTTGCCATTTAAGTTTATGTTTGCTTTCTGTCATGCTAAGCTGCCGACTATAGTCACCAAGAACAAATCTAACTGCCCTATTCTGGATTTTTTCTAAATTATTTATAAGCTCAGATGTGTGTGGGTCCCAACAAACACATCCATATTCAAGTATTGAACGTACATGACTGAAATACAGCTGCGTTTTTAAGTTACTCGGTAAATTACTAAAATTGCGCCGCAAGAATCCCAAAACTAATGCTGCCTTATTTCCAATATAGTTAACATGCTTGTTCCATCGTAAATCAGAAGTAAAAAAGACACCTAGACATTTAAATTCCTTGCTTAGGTTTAGAGTAAAATCATGAATTCTATACCTATACGGATGATTAGCTCATTTTCTTGTGAAGGTGACGTGAACAGTCTTATTTATATTTAATGACATATCCCAACGCACACACCAGTCTGGTATAGTATTTAAGTCAACTTGTAGGATTTGTGAATCGGAAATGGAATCTACGACTCTGTAAAGAACACAATCATCGGCAAACACCCTGAATGAAGACTGTATACCAATTGAAATATCATTAATGTACAACAAAAACAATAGTGGGCCCAACATTGAGCCTTGGGGAACTCCCGACGTAACTGATGCATATTGTGAAGATATACCGTTCAGAACAACAGCCTGTTTCCGCAATGACAAATATTCAGCAATCCACGCTATTATTTGACCATCCAAGCTTTTAATTTTGAGATTAGGAGACTGTGTGCGACTACATCAAATGCTTTACGGAAATCTAAGAAAACGCAGTCCACAACTTGTTGCTTATCAATTGCCGAGGCTAAATCGTGTATAAACTCTACCAACTGTGCATTGCAAGATAAACCACGCCTGAAACCATGTTGTCTGGGGCTTAGGAGATTATGTTTAGTTAAATGGGCCATATCGCAACTGTATATTACGTGCTCCATAATTTTGCAGGTAATACTAGTTAAGGAAACGGGCCTATAGTTCTGAACGGAGTTCCGCACACCACTCTTATGTATGGGCACGACTCGCGCTAATTTCCAATCATCAGGCATGTCTATTTCACCGAAGGACTTCTGGAACAATTGGGTGAAATAAAAGCATAACGCGTCCGCACAATTCCTTATGATAGCGGCAGGAATGTCATCAGGGCCACATGTCTTAGCCTGGTTCACATCTTTTAATAATTTACGGATACCATCGACACAAAAGGTGACTTCCGGCATGCGGTCTATTTCAACAGGTAATTCGAAACAGACAGTAAATGAGCTAGACGGCAAAACACAGATGAAAAATAACGGCTAAAAATTTCAACTTTAGACTCATTATTCTTAATTTGCGTTTTGTTGTTCATGCTTATAACCCAGTTTTGAAGTTTCTTGTTGTTACCCCCCCCCCCTATGTAATGCCCGATTCTGGGCCCTTAGGGTAAATAAATGAAATGAAATGAAATAATTGTTTCATCATTTTTAAAGCAGGTATCGATCTGTTGTCCTCGCCATTACGCTTCACATACCTCCAAAATTCTTTGGTATCCCCCTGACAAGTCTTTCACCTAGATTAAAGAAATAAAAGTCCTTAGCAATGTCAGACTTTTGCCTAAATTCAATTTTTATTGCTTTCAGCAAGGCCAAATGCTCTGGCGAATTCGACGCCTTGCATCTTTGATAATTTCGTCGCTGTCGTCGAACAAGGGCACGTAACTCTGCGTTAAACCAGGGTTTGTCTCGAGCTCGCCTACTTGATATAACTCGTTATGGGACAAAAGCTTCACGTAGTTCAAACATTTTCAGTTTGATAGTATTCCACAGTTGTTCGATATCTAGATCATCTGCGAGTACATCAAAGGTTGGAAAGAACGACTCGAAAGCAGAGCTAATCGCCTCGTAGTTGGCCCCGCTGTAGGCATAAATCTTTCGACTAGGTGTTTTCGCAACCTTCACATACAGAACTGATAAATCTGCTAGAACAACGTTGTGATCGCTGAAACCTGGCAACACCCGTACATTGTACACAACATCAGGTACGTTACAGAGCAAGAGGTCGAGAACGTGACCTGTTCCGTCAGTGCGCGATGGCTCGTACACATACTGATAGAAAGTGTTCTGATCTACAATATCAAAGAAAGTTGAGTATAGGCTCCCTCGAGCAGTATCCCTTGGTTCCCCAGCTGACCAGTCAATATCCGGAAGGTTAAAGTCCCCCCTAGGACAAGGCATTCATTGCTAATAGTTTCAAGAAAATTGGATAAATGAACTAGTGGTTCTACACAAGGACCAGGAGGCCTATAAAATGACCCAAGAACAATTGTTTTCCCAGTCGGCACCCTTACTTTACAAAAAATCGATTCAGTTTCATTATCGGGAAATTCCATTTGGACGCTCGGGATACTATTATGGACAAGAATATATACCCCTCCACCACATGCACCGCGGTCTCGACGAAAGCACTCGTACGTGCCAGGGAATACTTCAGTGCTTACGATAGTCGGGTCTAGCCAAGATTCTGTTCCCAAAACAATGGTCGGTTGGATGGTACGAAGAAAAAAGTGAAAATCATCAACTTTATTTTTTACACTGCGGCAGTTCACTAACAGAACGCTTATGGGGCACATCGCAGCATTAACAGTACTTTGTCATTGCTCCCGTACAGCGCCGGCTTTACTGTCCCATTGAAAGCGCCTGCTCCCCAAGTGAAGCGTATCAAACTTCAGAACTGGTTTCACGCCTCCTTCGCTGTTCTGTTTGGCATACACCCATAATTTCTTTCGCTTATCGCGGACAGTACAGGAAAAGCCTTCAGATGTAACAACGTTCGATCCCTTATGCTTGAATGCTTTTGCAAGCAC